>NC_056727.1:1127115651-1127408151 GCF_019279795.1 Protopterus annectens | reverse complement strand
AGCATCTCCCCCACCCATGGGTACCACAGTGTATACCTTTCCTACAGCTAAATTTACACTACTAGTGACAGGGATGGGGGGGTTTCACATCCCCCACACTAAGGGAAAACACTGCTCAAGATACAGACAGATTTACAAATGCAGTCTATAATCACCTACATGGATGTATGGATCGTGCCATCACTGGTAAACCAAGACTCACTCCTCCTAGACAAGGACACCAGTCTGGTGGACCTCTGCAATAGACAGGCTATACTACCGAAGTAGGACAGTGTTCCAGACACACAGCAAAACCCATGAAGGGCAGACATCCATGACCACTATTAGTATGATACGTAGGTCCCTCATGACATCATCCAAGGCTAACATCAGCAGGAGTATACGCAAGAATTTGAAAGATAACCACAAAGCCTTCTTTGGCTATGTCAAGGATCTATGTGGTGACACACAGATTTGAACTGTGCCGGTGAAATATAGCACAAAATATGCTGACCCTACTGATGTCGCCAACATCATTGCAGTTACATTCGATGCATACTTCACCCCCTAAAGAGCCCACAACACTGCCCGAAAGGTACAGTATCCCAACCATCAGAGACACACAGGTGGAAATGGCCCTCTTTAACAGCAGAACACAGCATCAATGGATCTTGCAAACTGTACAAGACAACATGCCCCCCCACCTAATTAAGCATTCCTACCTCAGCCTCTCCACAGGCTACATGCCCATACAATGGTGCATGGCAACGGCCATTCCACTCCATCAAGGTGGAATCACAACTGACCATGGTAACTACCACCCCATAAACCTGACTAGCCTGGTCTGCAATGGTATGGTTCGCATCCTCATTGCACTCATTAACAATGACATTGGTAACCTCCGAACATGTGACCCCACCCAGGTCAGCTTGATTGAGTGCAATTCATGCCTACTGAACCTGTTTGATGTCTTACATACAGTCACCAAGACGTTAGATGATGGGGAGGTGGTTTACACATATTACCTGTACCTCACCAAGGCTTTTGACACCATGCCCCACTCGGGTATTATTGATAAACACACTAGCCTGTACATTCACCCATACATCACAGGTTGGGTTGCCAACGGGCTTACACACAGAACCCACATGGTACGACTAGTGGTCTCCAGGTCCACCTCTTTAACAGTCATGAGTGGTGTCCCACACGACTCAGCCTGGGAGCCCTACTGTTTGGCATATACGTCTCAGAGGTACAGGCAAATACAGGTGGACTACTGCAGACCATGTTTGGCAATGACTGTGAACTGGGAGCCATGATTGTTAGTCCAGCTGACACAGACATCCCTAAAGGGGCCACGACACAGCCTCCAGCCAAGTGCCACTAACTGCATGGTCATTCCATTGTGGAATTGGCACCCATATATTAACACATAAGTGGCAGCCACTTTAATACAGATGAGGTAATGGGGTATCTGGGGACTAAGGTAGATAGTGATCTCCCCTTTGAAGATCATATCTCCACAGTAGTTAGGACATCCTTCTATGTAGGCCATCTGATTACTAAATAATTCCCATCTAGACATACTGGGGTTATAGTGCCCCTTTACTCATCAGTCCCATCATAGGGTATAATAACCCTTGTGGGATGTACCTCAGAAGACATGTCCAACAGCTGGGGGTCCACGAATGTACCTCGCCAAGGGGAATACTGGCCTCCAACATATGGCCTATGCAGCCAGACTGAATAAACTCCTGCTTTACTCAGTGGCATCTCGTTTACCCAGAGATGATCTCCACTAGCCAACACAGCCATGTCGAACTCAGGCTTGATGGATATGCTCCACCTATGGGAATCCATGTCACAGTGGGCCACACACTGCAGTGAGCTGAACCTTGCCACAACAATAACTGGAAGATGCTGGAAGGAAAGCTTCCTGTCACAGACACTCCACATTCTTTGGAACAACATCCCTAACTACATTATACAGAGCCCCTCACTAACACTCTACAAGAGCAACCTTGAAGGGTGGATGGGGAACAGTAGCTGCACCCCAGGGATCCCGCCATTGGCTCTGCTCCACAGAGGGACAGTTAATGAATCAATGGGGTGGCAAAAGCTGACCCATTTTGGCTGGCCTTATGAATGGCAATTGGCAGTTGGCCAAGTACCTACCTATGAATCTATACATACAGTATCTCCATATGCTGATAGCTTAATTTACTGTTCAGGTGTTTTTCTTACCTTGTGCCAATGGCAGTTGTGTGTGCAATAGTTGACGGCTGCCTATGTTGGATGCACACAGTAGACAGCCTACACATGACAATTTACAGGTAGTCTTGTGTGTGTGCCATCCATTTTTACTGTGTGTGCAGGTAGAGAAAGGTGTCAGTCCCTAGGTGCCTACACTGTAAGTGTGTGTGCTATACATTCCCTCTTTGCCAAGGCATGGGCATACTGGGCATGCCTCCATCTGGCTACTGGGGTTGGCTCAGGGTGTTCGTGGTCTGAGTACCACTGTGCCTGTGGGGCTCTTGGCAATGGTGGTGGGCTGTGAGGGCCTTCACCATTCTGTCCCCACTGCAGCTGTTTCCACAGGACCATATTGTGCAGCATGGCACACACTATGAAGATGTGGGCACATGTGCCTGGAGAGTACTGCAAGGCTCCACCACATATATCCAAGCAATGGAACCATGATTTCAGCATCCCAAACACACGCTCTATAATGATTCTGGTTTGTGCATGTGCCTCATTATGGCATTCCTGCATGGGTGTGTGTGCATTTGGGAGTCATCATCCATGCTTCCAGTGCATAGCCAGCATCCCCCACCAGGTGGCCATTTGGGATGCCCCCCCTGGCAAATAACCGATACAGCTGTGAGGCATGCCAGATGTGGGAGTCATGATAGCTTCCAGGGTTGCCAGCACACACATCCATGATAATGCCCTGGGAATTGCACACGACCTGGCAGTTGATGGAGTGGTATCCTTTGCAGTTTATGTAGTGCCTACCCTGCTCACCGGGTGGTGACTTGATGTGTATGTGCATGCAGTCTATTGCACCCAGTACCTCCGGGTATTCTGCCACATGGTGGAAGAGATGCATATTGCTGGCCAACTCCTCCTGAGTTCCGGGGAAGTATATGTGCTCATTGACATGTGGTAACATGGCATCCAGGAACTGGTGTAGTACCCTGGATGCTGATGCCTGTGAGATCCCCATGATATCCCCAGTTGGTCTTTGAAAGGTATCTGTAGCTAGTATTCTCAGGCTTACACATACCTTCATATCCACTGGGATGGGTTCCCCTCTGTTTGTTCTGACACTGAGGCATGGCCGGCACAGCTCCACAAGTTGTTGTAGGGTGTCTCTGTCCACCCTGTAATGCTCTACTATCTCCAGGTCATGTAGCCCCTGATAGGTTACCCTGGGTCTGAACACTCTTCCTCCTCTGGTGCCTGAGGTGGTCGTGTGCATCATCCTCCACACCACCTCCAGTCTCCAACACATGCTGGTGGATCAAAGCTATGGCAGCCGCTAACATGTACATAATAAAAGTTCCCCGTCTGTAAACTGGTAAATGCTCTCCAGCTGTTTTTTTTTTTTTTTTATTGGTGGTGTTGGGCTCGGCGCCATGGAGTAAGTTCGAAGGGAGCTTCCCAGTTTGGAAGGGCATTGCTGGTGTCCGGCTGGTTGCTTAGGTTTTCTGCTGGTAGGGCTGTGCTTGGCAGACTTGCAGGCAATGGTTTGTGGTGTTTTGTGAGTTATCAGAGCAGTATTGCTCTTGGTGCATGTGCGTCTGCAGTCAGCCTTGTTCTTGTTGCCTCTTAGGGGTGCAGGATCATTGAGAATCAGTGTGTTTGGGGAATAATCGGTTGAGGCATGTTTGGTTGTGAGTTTTGACAGCGGAGCTTGGTTGTCAGCAGTGGCTTTATCCTTTCCGGCCGCTGGGGTACAGGTATTTTTGTTGCAGCGGATTCGTTCTTTCACTCCTTGCGATGGTTTTGCCCCTCATTTTGGCTGCTCATGCGGGTTTTGGGTGTCCTGCTTTGCTTCATGTTTTGGTGGGGTTTGGAGGAAATGGCGGTGGCCATTTTGCGAGCTGCAGGTTCTATGGGGGGATGGAAGGTGCTACCGTGCATGCTGCTATAACATCGGCAGATAATTAAATAAAAAAAAAAGTAGTAAAAGTGAACTTTGAGGAAGGGTGTTATGGGCCGGTTACGAAGCTGATACAAGTTGTGATTTAATTTTGTGAGTGTAGGTTGAGCATTGCTGGTTCTGGCAGTAGTTTTGGCTTGTCATGGAGGCGCAAGAGCACTTTGGCTTTTGGGTTTTGCGTTTCAGTCACGCTGTTGCTAGACTTGTTTGCTATGAAGACTCGTGTATTTGGTAAATAGTAATATAGGCATGTAGAATATAATTCCCGTGACCATGAAACAGGATTTGTTTATACTAGAGAATTTTTTATATATATATATATATATATATATATATATATATATATATATATATATTTTTTTTTTTTTTATTTTTTTTATTTACACCCATCTGAGCATATAGATGTGTGGTTTGTGATTCTCAATGGTATGCATTGCAGATAATCTCTCAGCTCTTTGTCGGCAGGGCCATAGTGGGTTAAGGCAGTGACATGAGAATGAATTGGATGTGGATCATGGCTCTTGGCTCTCCAGGTTTTCACGGTGTCTTCAGATTTTGCCTCATGTTTTGGCCTTTTTCTCATGGAGTTTGTGGTTTTCTGGCAAATCGCTGAGATGATCTGAGAATTAAAGTCACTAGGTGGTGGCATACATTTGAATTCAGAGTTTGTATCTTTTCGAAAATGCATGGTGGCATAGATTCTTTATTTTAGCAGCTTTCTAGATTTATAAGAGTGACATTTGGGATCTGTCCCTATTTTGGGCCTTTGTCCCCCATCAGGCTTTGTCCAGATTTTGTAAGCTAACAGGTTGAGAGGTATGATATAGCTATATTGCAAAACGTGAAGCATGCTGGGAAAGCATACCTCTCAACCTCCAAGCATTAAGGGTCATAGCACTGACATTTGGAAGTTGTGGTGGGGTGTCAGAGGGAGGAGTGCAGTTTTGTTGTTCACTGTGGAAGGACTTTGCATACTGCACCCTATGTATTTAGTGGTAATGAATCTTTGTATAGGGTTAGCTTATGTATCCAGTAATATGTGTACTGATAAACATGTCTGTCTTTAAGAGGAACATCATAAATCTAGGAATAGGGGTAAGGCTAAATCTGTATAGGCATGTACTAATTTGAAGGCCTCACTACGCCTGCTCTTAAAGACTACCTGGCACTATCCCTAAACCAAGGCCTCACTACGCCTGCACTTAAATGCTACCTGGCACTATCCCTAAACCTCTCTACCCCCTCTACCATTCAGTTTGAGCACAAATAAACTACAAACCAGCCCAATTTAGCAACCCGGTGCCTTTATTTTAGGATTCTGCTCAGACTGCTCTTCATGCCTTATGGCCTTTACTGGGTTGCATAGTGTTGCAGAAAACTATACTCATTGAAGTTCTAGGTAGTTAAATATTGCTCATATCTATATCGATGTTGCTTGTTGAGTATTAGCTACTTATCTTTGTGGCACATACCAAGTCCTATGCACGAGGGTTTGCACGGTCCAAACCAAGTAGAAAGCACCAAATAGACCAGCAAGGCAGCACAGAGTTCAATAAATTTATTAAATACTTGTGTCAATAACAGACTAGTTTCGGCAAACAGCCTTCTTCAGTGTAACACAATATAGTCAAGTTCCATTTTAATCATCATTTAAATACTTATCCAGAGCCAATCAAAATTATTTGCTCATGAATATTCATAAATTTGAAACATATTAATTTTCTCATACAAAAATGCAGTGGGTACTGTATATACTGACAAAGTCAATCCTGAATGTAAGGATAGACACCCCAAAGAGGTGCATACATAGAATTGGAAAGTTATTAGTATATTATGGCATATCCATCCCATCATATACTCATGCTCATGTTTATATCAAACTGTATTTGGGTAGCCATTAACACTAGCTACTAAGCCAATGTTCATCAAAAGCACCAAATGTATAATACATCAAGTACTTGAATTAAATAGACTCAAAAAATGGGGAAATATAGAGCATATATATAGGAAGTCACAGTGAATATACATATGTGAATATATATGGGTGTGCAAAAAAACAAAATAAAATAAAATAAAAAATCAGCATCATCCATAATGTAAGGCTTATATCAAAGATTAAGCCCAAAATATGTATTCATAACCTCCAAGACTGATAATATGATAGTAAGTGCAACTATGTATTAATAACTTGTCTTAGATAATAATAAAATCAGTCCTGAAAATTAAGGATGAACATCCCAAAAAATACGTACATAGGATAAGACAACTTATTGATATAATATGGCCTATCCATCCAGCCATATACTCATATTATATCAGTCTATATTTGTATAGCCATAAACCTTAGCTATTAAACAATTATTCATCTAAAGCACCGAAAATGTTGGATATCAAGTACTTAGGGTAAGAGGCCTAGACAAGCTATATGAGAAAAATGGGGAAATCAAAGGCGTATGTGTAGAGGGTTGAAGTGGGTATGCGCATATAACTAAATGTGGGTATGCCATTATACATACTGAATAATCCATGCTGTAAATCTTCAATCAAGAATTGGAAATTAAAGATCAAAAGACACATTCTTAACCACCAAAATATAAAGATATGATAATATGTGCAACTAATTGAGATACTGAATGAAGAAATATGTTAAGCTTACATGACCACAGGGGTTCAAATTGGTCATTGTTTACACATGGACATAGTCCATATACTATGTATGATTAAGGTAGGGCCCATGATCAATACCAGCAAAAATGCTTAAATGATCATTAACCCAACATAAGGGGTAACCTAAAAAGATGTAATCCACTAATTGGTGTCAGATATATCAACATTAATGTTAAAGAATAACCAAATGCTCCTATAAATGGTCATTCAATCCAGGATGAAATAAACCCCCCAATGTAGTAATCCAATATTTCTCTTTTGATCCAGTAACCCATGCCAGCCCTGTTTGTTGGTTCTATCTCCAGAAATGCGGTCAATAACCATAAAGGTGAACCTAGCCTGAGGATGTTTTAATGTGTGTTGATATAAGGCACTAGTCTCCTTATGGTTTTTCATATCACTACGGTGTTCATTCATTCTGAATCTCAAAGCCCTAGAGGTTTGTCCAACATAAAATCCCCCACAGTAACAAGAGGCCAGGTACACCACCCAATCGCTACTACAATTACCAAAAACCTTAATGTCAAAAATTCTACTGGTATTACGACTGGTAAACTCCTTGGATTTAAGCATATACTGGCAAGATCCACAATGGCCACAAGGGAATGAACCAATGAGTTCATCACCATGAAGTGTCAGTTGTTTATGGGTCGTCCCACTTGCCATATGTTTGAAATGTGAAAAGTAGGAGCCTAAGGTTTTGCCTCGTTTGTATGAAAAAGACAACGAGGTCCCAAGATACTTCAAGCTTTTCATTAGCCAGTAGAATATTCCAATGTTTGTTAATAATGTTTCTGATCATATTAATGTTTCTACCATATGTGGTGATGAATCTGACACATGTACTACGAGATGATTGATTTTGTTCTTATTCTGATATTGTAATAAGTCATCCCTTTCAAGACTATTTGCTCTACTCTGAGCAGACAGAATATCAAATCTATCATATCCCTATGGGTAAATCTTGACTGAGATCCCTACTGGCCGATTGGTATTCCTCAATATTTGAACTGAGCCGTTTGATACATATGAACTGGGATATGGGAATACTCCTGATGGTGTGACGGGGATGTAAACTTGATGCGTGTAACAGGGTATTATATTGGTATTTATGAAAATCCTAGTAGACAAAGTATTGTCTGGGTTCCTATATACAGTGACATCCAAAAAACTAATGATGTTTCTATCATATGTCACGGAAAATTCAAGTCCCCAGACATTATCATTAAGATACTCAACAAATTCCCTTAGGTAACACACATCAGCCCGCCACACCAACCAGCAGTCGTCCAGGTAACGTCTCCAAATGTCCATTTCCACCTGAAAGATGTTATGTGATATGTCATAAATCATATATTCTTCGACATAGGCCATGAAAAGGTCAGCATATATAGGGGCAAAAGATGCCCCCATAGCTGTTCCTTGTAGCTGCCAATAGCATTGGCCTTGGAAATACAGAACATTCTTGTTTAACACATGTTCAGACATACATATCAAAAGAGTGTTAAAACCGGTGAATATAGGTTAACCCTTTCCAACCAATATTGTATAGATTGGAGACCCGCCCAGTGGGGTATGCTTGTATATAATGATTTAACATCCAAAGTACATAAATACCATTCGGGTTCCAATTGAGTTTCCCTGATAATTTGTAGAAACTGAGTGGTGTCCTGCAACCTAGATCTTATATGTTCCAATAAGGGTTTGAGATATTTGGTAAGGAAGGCCGACAGTGGTTCGGTCAAAGAGCCTATTCCTGAGACTATTGGTCTGCCTGGTGGTTTTTCTAGAGATTTATGAATTTTGGGTAAAGATACAATATCTGTTTGGATGGTTCAGAAACCATAAGTGAATCCAAATATTTCTTATTTATAATACCCTCCTCATAGGCCAGCCGCAAAGGAGTCAATCTCATCCTTAAATACTGGTGTAGGGTCTATAGACATGTACATATAGCACTTGGCATCTGACAATTGGGTTAGCCCTTCCTGGACATAATCCAGTATTCCAAACCACAACCGCCTCCCTTATCAGCAGGGACAATAACTATATCTTTGTTGTCACACAAAGTATTCAAAGCTATCCTATCTTCAGGAGTTAGGTTACTAGCCAACATGATATGTCCCATATTCTCAAAATGAATATCCCTCAAAATGGTGTCCATGAAAATAGAAACGTGTTTATTCATAGGAGGTTGAAAGGAGGACTTGAAACGGAAGTCCTCAGATGGTTCTGACTGGTTATCCTCAAAGAACAGTCTAAGATTTAGTATCCTACAAAAAGCCTGTAAATCCTGTACTATGTGATATTCCTGGCTGAAAAATGAAGGAATGTAGTTCAAACCCTTATTCAGTAATGCAACCTGTTCATCTGTCAATATGGTCTTGGATAAATTTAACACATTCTGAGTGGGCCCTGATGTCTCCCCTATTTCAAGAAATTGTCCAGAAGACCCTGAAGGGAGACCGGAGTGATTGGTCTTTCTGTGCTTTCTACCACCCCGGTGTCCCTTACTCCCTCTAAAGGGGAAATTTTATTAGTTTTCTTCCTATTAGGTGAAACTCTCTCCCCTGATCCCTCAAAAGCAGCATTTTTTGTACATCAGCGTTTGAATTGAGGAACGTTGGATTGTCGTTGGTTGTTTATTTGAAATACGGCCATACCGACCCTCGGCTCTTGACTTCCTTTTATCCGGATGTATGGTTATATGGTTTATCCGTCGTGAGTGAGGGCAATTACTCAAAGATTTGTTAGTTTTGGATATCGGGGAACATTGAACTGTTGTGGTGCTATTTTACATTAAATATCAACCTTCATGAGCGGGATACCTACTTTTGGGGACATATGGGATCGTGACTGTTGAGTGGAACATTTTGTTTGTTGCATTTGGAAGACAGCGACGTCTTTTTGGAAGCGTTCTGGACACATTCATCCATCCTGAACTTATGTGATTTAAATAACCCACGGTTTAATATGATATGGACATTTTTGTGCTTATTATACTTTGTTAAGTGGTGACATTGTTGTTCATTTATGTTTAGATGTTAGGAAGTGTGTTTAGTGTTTAACGACACTTGAATTGAAGTAATATCATACTTCGAGAGTTGGGCATGGTTTCATATCAGTATGCTTTATAACTCGGGGATGCACCAAACATGTTTTTGAACACTTGCTGACTTTTTACATTGCTTATTTTCATGGGCCTGTAACTACGGAAAGTGTTTTGAACTCTAAATATTATGTTTTGGGTGAATGAGTTGTAAGATACCAAGATATACCTAGATATATCTAAGGTATACATCGGGTATACTGAAGTGGTGCATTACTTCATTGATTTTCTATGTCAAGTGTGTATTCTATACATGGCAATTTAGGGATGAATCAAACATTTATACGAACAAAACTATTTCCTATACTGTTCATTTCTTTTGGCCGATATTTACGGAAAGTGTTTTGTAGCACACCTGTTATGTTTTGTAGTGTTTTACGACACTTGAATTGAAGTAATAACATACTTCGAGAGTTGGGCATGGTCTCATATCAGTATGCTTTATAACTCGGGGATGCATCAAACATATTTTTGAACACTTGCTTATTTTCATGGGCCTGTAACTACGGAAAGTGTCTTGAACTCTAAATATTATGTTTTGGGTGAATGAGTTGTAGGATATCAAGACATATCTAAGATATACCTAGGGTTTACATCGGGTATATTGAAGTGGCAATTTAGGGATGTATCAAACACTTATATGAACAAAACTATTTCCTATACTGTTCATTTCTTTTGGCCGGTATTCACGGAAAGTGTTTTGTAGTACACCTGTTATGTTTTGGATGTAGGAGGGTGTCAGATACCTAACAGGACTAAGATATCTGTTGGGTTTATTTTAAAATTTATAGCTTTTTAGTGTTTTGGCATGTTAATATGCATACACTTTTGGATATAACTATTGGACGACATCTATCTTGCAGTTAGTGCAGGATTGGGACCTGGGACCCTTATATTGTGTAGGGGGACTGGAACTTTAAATACTATATGTCTCCTACACCCTATTTTTGGGAGAACCATTAGAATCACGATTTTTATTTCAAGCATTTTGATATAACGTTTTGGTATACGGACTGTTTTGAATTGAATTGTGAACAGTATTTGAATTTTGGTTCTTTAATTGTGGTTAGAACTACACACAAAGTCTTATAGGTTTGGGACAATATATGTTTGTACATCTTTTTGGCTCATTGCTGGAACAATAATTAGCCTAATGACTACATAGCATATCATATGATTGTGCACTACAATTTATGATACATGATATTTTTATATGTATCTGTTTATACATTTTAGTGTACAAGTTATATTTCATTCTTTGCTGTGATTATTAGATAGTGTGCGAATGGAATCCTAAAACATTGAATATTTAGAATTACTGACAGATCTAGCTTTTGGCCTTTGGATGTGTCAGCCAACTGGTGTATGGACACCTGCTTATGTGCCATGGTGAATTGGACTTGGTTGGTCTCAATACATATTATGTTTATGACCTAAACATACTGATAGATTCACAATAGGTATATGAACAGCAATGATATAAAAAAATTTTTCTCATAATATACCGGGGAAATATTGGTATGAGTTAAGTGAACATAATTTATAAGAAAGTTTGTGATTATCTTCATGACATCCCTATAACATTCCTTAGCATAAGGGTGCTTTGGACCTCAGTATGTATTATACATACAATATATGATATCATTCTTTGAAAGTATAATATTAACACAGGTGGGTTGTGTAATTAAACCGGGCTATATTTGTGATTCTCCCAACACACAAGCATAAGAGGGACAACAATGGTTGTGATTTGTTATATGTTGTTTGATTTTGAGTGTTGGGAATTACAGTGTCTTTAAAAAGTTTAATATACCAATGGATATACTATATATACGGCTGTACTGATTTATAGCAGAATTCATGGTTTTTGCTTTTGTTAGTTATTGCCATTTATCTATTTAGAAACGAGCCACTGCTCGGTCCCCCAGCCTTGATTAAAATTTGCACTGTTACCTACTCATTATTGCTGTATGTGTTAATTGGATGAATACTTTATATAGATACTAACAGAGAACACATCAAGTATATGGTGACTAGTGTAGTTATTTAGCTGAGAGAGGGACATTGTATTATCAAAGAAAGTCTTTATCAATAGACTACTTAAATTGAGTTCAGTATGGCTTATATTTGGTTTTATTACTGATCATTTGACTCGCACATCTTTATAAAACCTTTTTTGGGTTTTGAATACATGGTATTCTCAGTACCCATTGTGTTTTGACCTTTCTTCAGTTCTGTAATACTCATAGTGGTTTGTTGTGGCATTGCAAACAGTTGTTATTTATAGTGGACAGTTACGCCCATTGGAGTGTATTGTACTGAACTTTTGGATTAGTGTTTCAACTATTGGATCATTTAGATTGAACTATTTCTACGTTGTGTTGCTTTACCCAATATATTAGTTAAAGGTGGTATAATAATACTACAATTTACCCCTAAGCCATTTTTGGTGCCCCACCTGACATAGGGACTTTTTTTGCCCTGTCTTACTGTGTTACTTGTGCTTTCTGCCACCCCTGTGACTCTTTATCAAGGATTAGGTGCCTATTTTTCCTCTCTGTCTGATGCGACTGGGTATTTCAACTATTGTTACATCTTTTGTTTAAATACCATACTCCTTGGACATTTTGGTGCTCCATCAGTCTTCACTGGTAGTATACTTAAACATTGTTCACAACATGGATCTAAATACTATTCTATCTGGGTTATGTGCTGATCGGCAAGATATAGCAGTATTTGGTATTGAGAAATTGCCAAGCAATGATCCAGGTAACACGGCTCAGACCTCTTTGGTAGATTGTGATATGTTTTTTCATTCAATCACCAAGGCATTCAAGACTCTTAGATCAAACATTTGGCATCTCAAGTTATTTAAAGCATATTCGGCTCAAAACATGGCTCCCAGAGGATTACGAATACGAACACAACCTCTAGTGGGGAAGCCAGATGATAAACTAAACCAAGATTGGCAGGAGGCTCTTCAGACTGGATCCATGACATTTGTGAACATTTTGTTACAATACTATGAAAGGACAGTAGATTCTAATATACTTGAAATTAAAAACATATGCTCTGAGGTTCAAAAGTTTGAATCCTCCTCAAAATATCAGGATAATATCAAAAAATTATCTACAGAACTGATGGAGCATGAAAAAACCTTAAAGGAACGTAAAATTAAGAAATTTCATCGTGATTTTTCTGATTATCAAAGGGGGAAACCGTTTGATTTCAGTAGATCGGTTAGATTTGTGGATACCAATCAGGTTAGAACAGGGCCCAGTCGCACCAAAAAGAGACCCCGTTCCATTCTCAAAAATAAGGGGGACAGTTCATTTAGCACCTCTGGTGATGAATCCTCCCTTACTGATTTTGAGGGATCAGGGGAGAGAGTTTCACCTAATAGGAAGAAAACTAATAAAATTTCCCCTTTAGAGGGAGTAAGGGACACCGGGGTGGTAGAAAGCACAGAAAGACCAATCACTCCGGTCTCCCTTCAGGGTCTTCTGGACAATTTCTTGAAATAGGGGAGACATCAGGGCCCACTCAGAATGTGTTAAATTTATCCAAGACCATATTGACAGATGAACAGGTTGCATTACTGAATAAGGGTTTGAACTACATTCCTTCATTTTTCAGCCAGGAATATCACATAGTACAGGATTTCCAGGCTTTTTGTAGGATACTAAATCTTAGACTGTTCTTTGAGGATAACCAGTCAGAACCATCTGAGGACTTCCGTTTCGGCAAGTCCTCATTCCAACCTCCTATGAATAAACACGTTTCTATTTTCATGGACACCATTTTGAGGGATATTCATTTTGAGAATATGGGACATATCATGTTGGCTAGTAACCTAACTCCTGAAGATAGGATAGCTTTGAATACTTTGTGTGACAACAAAGATATAGTTATTGTCCCTGCTGATAAGGGAGGCGCGGTTGTGGTTTGGAATACTGCGGATTATGTCCAGGAAGGGCTAACCCAATTGTCAGATGCCAAGTGCTATATGTACATGTCTATAGACCCTACACCAGTATTTAAGGATGAGATTGACTCCTTTTTGCGGCTGGCCTATGAGGAGGGTATTATAAATAAGAAATGTTTGGATTCACTTATGGTTTCTGAACCATCCAAACAGATATTGTATCTTTTACCCAAAATTCATAAATCTCTAGAAAAACCACCAGGCAGACCAATAGTCTCAGGAATAGGCTCTTTGACCGAACCACTGTCGGCCTTCCTTACCAAATATCTCAAACCCTTATTGGAACATATAAGATCTAGGTTGCAGGACACCACTCAGTTTCTACAAATTATCAGGGAAACTCAATTGGAACCCGAATGGTATTTATGTACTTTGGATGTTAAATCATTATATACAAGCATACCCCACTGGGCGGGTCTCCAATCTATACAATATTGGTTGGAAAGGGTTAACCTATATTCACCGGGTTTTAACACTCTTTTGATATGTATGTCTGAACATGTGTTAAACAAGAATGTTCTGTATTTCCAAGGCCAATGCTATTGGCAGCTACAAGGAACAGCTATGGGGGCATCTTTTGCCCCTATATATGCTGACCTTTTCATGGCCTATGTCGAAGAATATATGATTTATGACATATCACATAACATCTTTCAGGTGGAAATGGACATTTGGAGACGTTACCTGGACGACTGCTGGTTGGTGTGGCGGGCTGATGTGTGTTACCTAAGGGAATTTGTTGAGTATCTTAATGATAATGTCTGGGGACTTGAATTTTCCGTGACATATGATAGAAACATCATTAGTTTTTTGGATGTCACTGTATATAGGAACCCAGACAATACTTTGTCTACTAGGGTTTTCCGCAAATACCCGCAATATAATACCCTGTTACACGCATCAAGTTTACATCCCCGTCACACCATCAGGAGTATTCCCATATCCCAGTTCATACGTATCAAACGGCTCAGTTCAAATATTGAGGAATACCAATCGGCCAGTAGGGATCTCAGTCGAAGATTTACCCATAGGGGATATGATAGATTTGATATTCTGTCTGCTCAGAGTAGAGCAAATAGTCTTGAAAGGGATGACTTATTACAATATCAGAATAAGAACAAAAATCAATCATCTCGCAGTACATGTGTCAGATTCATCACCACATATGGTAGAAACATTAATATGATCAGAAACATTATTAACAAACATTGGAATATTCTACTGGCTAATGAAAAGCTACGAAGTATCTTGGGACCTCGTTGTCTTTTTTCATACAAACGAGGCAAAACCTTAGGCTCCTACTTTTCACATTTCAAACATATGGCAAGTGGGGGGACGACCCATAAACAACTGACACTTCATGGTGATGAACTCATTGGTTCATTCCCTTGTGGCCATTGTGGATCTTGCCAGTATATGCTTAAATCCAAGGAGTTTACCAGTCGTAATACCAGTAGAATTTTTGACATTAAGGTTTTTGGTAATTGTAGTAGCGATTGGGTGGTGTACCTGGCCTCTTGTTACTGTGGGGGATTTTATGTTGGACAAACCTCTAGGGCTTTGAGATTCAGAATGAATGAACACCGTAGTGATATGAAAAACCATAAGGAGACTAGTGCCTTATATCAACACACATTAAAACATCCTCAGGCTAGGTTCACCTTTATGGTTATTGACCGCATTTCTGGAGATAGAACCAACAAACAGGGCTGGCATGGGTTACTGGATCAAAAAGAGAAATATTGGATTACTACATTGGGGGGTTTATTTCATCCTGGATTGAATGACCATTTATAGGAGCATTTGGTTATTCTTTAACATTAATGTTGATATATCTGACACCAATTAGTGGATTACATCTTTTTAGGTTACCCCTTATGTTGGGTTAATGATCATTTAAGCATTTTTGCTGGTATTGATCATGGGCCCTACCTTAATCATACATAGTATATGGACTATGTCCATGTGTAAACAATGACCAATTTGAACCCCTGTGGTCATGTAAGCTTAACATATTTCTTCATTCAGTATCTCAATTAGTTGCACATATTATCATATCTTTATATTTTGGTGGTTAAGAATGTGTCTTTTGATCTTTAATTTCCAATTCTTGATTGAAGATTTACAGCATGGATTATTCAGTATGTATAATGGCATACCCACATTTAGTTATATCATACCCACTTCAACCCTCTACACATCTTTGATTTCCCCATTTTTCTCATATAGCTTGTCTAGGCCTCTTACCCTAAGTACTTGATATCCAACATTTTCGGTGCTTTAGATGAATAATTGTTTAATAGCTAAGGTTTATGGCTATACAAATATAGACTGATATAATATGAGTATATGGCTGGATGGATAGGCCATATTATATCAATAAGTTGTCTTATCCTATGTACGTATTTTTTGGGATGTTCATCCTTAATTTTCAGGACTGATTTTATTATTATCTAAGACAAGTTATTAATACATAGTTGCACTTACTATCATATTATCAGTCTTGGAGGTTATGAATACATATTTTGGGCTTAATCTTTGATATAAGCCTTACATTATGGATGATGCTGATTTTTTATTTTATTTTATTTTGTTTTTTTGCACACCCATATATATTCACATATGTATATTCACTGTGACTTCCTATATATATGCTCTATATTTCCCCATTTTTTGAGTCTATTTAATTCAAGTACTTGATGTATTATACATTTGGTGCTTTTGATGAACATTGGCTTAGTAGCTAGTGTTAATGGCTACCCAAATACAGTTTGATATAAACATGAGCATGAGTATATGATGGGATGGATATGCCATAATATACTAATAACTTTCCAATTCTATGTATGCACCTCTTTGGGGTGTCTATCCTTACATTCAGGATTGACTTTGTCAGTATATACAGTACCCACTGCATTTTTGTATGAGAAAATTAATATGTTTCAAATTTATGAATATTCATGAGCAAATAATTTTGATTGGCTCTGGATAAGTATTTAAATGATGATTAAAATGGAACTTGACTATATTGTGTTACACTGAAGAAGGCTGTTTGCCGAAACTAGTCTGTTATTGACACAAGTATTTAATAAATTTATTGAACTCTGTGCTGCCTTGCTGGTCTATTTGGTGCTTTCTACTTATCTTTGTGCCACTGTTCATGCCAGTCTATATCTGCAGACTTCAACAGCTGTTTTCAACACATTACTAAGAATGCTAACCGTATCGTTCTCACTTTATACTATTCATGAGATACCTCTCCCCTCTTTGTTTTGCGGATTGTGAACATGTATTGCCTTAAATGGTGAAGTGTGGGCTTTGCCCGCATTGTCTGGACTAAGAGGTTAAGAGGTATATGGGTGTTAGAGTTTTGGTCATTGTATGGGAACAAATGGAAAGAATGTGGTGCACCTACTAATGGCTTAGTAAGGTAGATTAACAGCCTCAACTGGGAAGGTTAAACAGGTTTATAAAAAAGAAAAAGCAGGAAGGGAGCGTTAAGTCATAATTACATTTGAAAGAGTTGATGTCAGGTATATTGCAGCGGGGTCCCCTTTATAGCACTGTAAGCTGCTTGTAAGCTATTAGGTTTGCTGCATTTTGGTTATTTGTTCAACATTATTTTTCGTTAGTGTGCCTCATTTGGAGTTGGAAGGTTAAGAGCTAGGCAGATGGTTTTGCAATATAAGTTATTTTGGCTTATACAGCGCCCTGTGCGCCAAGTGATGTGCTTTGGAATAGCAAGGTTACCTTGGTTTTAGATATTGATAGGTCCCTTCAGGTGTGGGGGTTTAGTGGTAACATATTTGATTTGTAGTTAAATTTATAATGGGTGTTGGTTAAGCTCATTGGAAGCATTGCTTCAGTTATGGCTGCTTTGTCATAAATGTGTGTGGTGGTGGTACACGCCTTCCCGGGTTGGCAGGATAGGTTGTTTTTTAAAGATGTCTTGAAAGGTGCATTATGTATTTTAGATGATTTACATGTCTTTTCTTTCTTGCAGATTGGGGGTTTTTGGAACGCTGCTGCTATAATTTGGAATAGATGGGTATAAGGTGGAGCCTTCTCTTTACATCTTAGAGGATTTACTTTTGTCTGTTTTTTTTAGATGGTGGTGTGATGCATACCAGTTGTGGTGATACACAGTGAGTTAGTAGATGATGGAAGCAGTGGCGAGCGAGGAGGTTGCACATGGGTAGCACAAGTGGGCAACAGTTGCAGACTGAAGTAAGTGGATTTCAAAGTTGTTAAGTTTTGGTAGAGGATTTATACTGCTAGCCAGAGAAGGACAGGCATTTAAGTT
The DNA here is from genome assembly GCF_019279795.1 of Protopterus annectens. NCBI lineage: Eukaryota > Metazoa > Chordata > Ceratodontiformes > Protopteridae > Protopterus > Protopterus annectens. Next base: position 1,127,389,943 of record NC_056727.1, on the reverse strand, counting down.
TGTGATATCAGGGTTAAGTTGCAATCTGTTCTATTAACCATTTCAGTATGTTAAATCAATGTTTGAAAGGTGCCTGCAGTGGGTTTGATGAGGTTACAGGTAATGCATTTTTTTTAGTGCTCATTTAAGACGTGATCGGGAATGGGGTTCAGGTAGAGGGAGTGGAGTCACCACATTCTTAATAGCATAGGAAGTTATTAGGCTACTGGCTTTGGGGCGATTACAACTTAGACAAGTTCGGTTCTTATGTCGGTGGGTAGCACTTCTCACTCTTGTCCAAAGGGGATATGAGGCATATAAAAAAAAAAAAAAAAAAGAGGGGACTGGTTCCATATTTTGGTGGAGTGCGGCAAACACTTGATGGAGGTGGCAGGGGTCCTTGTTAGTACCTCCACGTTAAGAATTATTGGTATGGTGCATGTAGATTTTATTGTTTTTTCTTTTCTTTGCGGATTGCTGAAGTGCAGAAGGCATCATGAGGTGCCTTGAAAAGGGGATCTGAAAGGTGATGCTTTTTAACAGAATGGATGTTCTTGCCACTGGAAGGGGGCACAATAAAGGTCTGAGTAATCACCTTATTGAGGCATGTTAGAGTTCTGTGTTTACTTAGTAGGAGCTAGGGGGCAAGTAAGGAAGAGGTAGGTAGGGGGACCGGGGAAAAAAATTTGGGGTGGTTTATGGGAGTGATCCCACAGGATGAGAAGTCATGACATTTGAGAAGCACAGGAACTTATTAGGCTAAAGTCTTATGACTCTGGTAAGGCAGTGAAGTTTAATCTTTGCTTTTAGGTGCATTGCTTACACGGGAGCTAGAAGGTTTAAGGGAAGATTCGTTGCAGGATACAGCAGCTGTAGGTCAGGATTTGATTCTTTACTACAGGTAGAGGTAACATAGGGGAAGTGAACCTTTGAGGGGAAAGGCCAGGGACAAGTAGTGGTTAAGGATGGTTAGTAATTTCAGTGTTCTAGTTTGGTGGTTGTTAGGAATATAGGATATTCTGAGTGGGGTGGCCTGGGTTCTAGTCCAGATTGTCATTTGGTAAGGAGTGAATTGGGGGTGTTTATAGCTGGGCATGTAGAGTACTTCATTGCTGCAAATATGCAAATTTTCAGGAACTAGGTCAAGGGGTGCTGGTTTGCTGGCATTTAGGGTTAGGGCATTAAAGTTTTGGAGTTAGATTATGCCCTACAGTAATCGGGTTAATGTACAGCCAGAACAGGGTAGTTTGGGGGGCTAAGGTGATATGCTACAGTTGACAGGGTTGTGGATATGGGTAGCCATTCTGTTCAGGCTGAGCCATGTTTAGTTGTTGGAAGGAAGTGGTTTAAAGGAATGTATTCTCTTGGATTGGATGTCCCAGTGGTACAGTGGAGTCATGGGTAATTCTTTGTTTTATTAAGGTGTGTTTCAGCGAGGGCAGATGATGGGTACACCGAATGACATTTGGCTTAACCCTTCCCATTATAGCATGCTTGGCTTAACCCTTCCTGTTATGGGAGGTAGTTGGTTGAACAATTTTGGGAAGAAGGGAAGGGGAACAGCCTGGTCAGGCTGGTTGGCGGAGAAGAGAGACAGGATTGCCCTCTTCTGTTCCCCCTCTGGTGTATGGATGTTCATTTCAAGGAGCTGGGGAAAATAAAATGAGCAGCTGGAGGAAGCTTGCTGAATAGATAAGCAAGCTGAGGTAAGGATGCTGCTTATTTGGTGGAAGGTAATTCAATGAATGGTGTATGAAGTGAGATGGGACGCTGCTTCATAAGTAAAGTAAGTGAGCAGAGGTATGGACGCTGCTTACTTGAGCTGGGGAAAGTAAAATGAGCAGCTGGAGGAAGCTTGCTGAATAGATAAGCAAGCTGAGGTAAGGATGCTGCTTATTTGGTGGAAGGTAATTCAATGAATGGTGTATGAAGTGAGATTGGACGCTGCCTCATAAGTAAAGTAAGCGAGCAGAGGTATGGACGCTGCTTACTTGGGCAGGGTGCGTAGGTATGCTGCCCTGAGTAACATTTCAAGGATGTTTATGCTGTGTTTAGAATCAATGATATTATGTGCAGTTGTAAATAATAAAGTTGGTGAACAAAGCTATGTTATGGAAGTTTTAATAAAGTTTGTCAAATGTCATTCGGTGTGATGTGTTTATTGAAGGAGACCGGGACAGTCTGTGATTGGCACACTAACAGCTGCAGTGAATGGCAGGGAAGATGTATGTATTTAACTAGTGATGTGCAATCTAACAAGGAATACTGGCCCTCACACATGCCTTTCTTTGTCCATAATGTACAGCAACATGTATGGTTCTGTTCACAGAAGCTGTATGTTACATGAAATTGTCATACTCTGAGGAATGGCGCGTACAATTACTGTTAATTTCTCTGAACACAGTGCTGACAAGAGTGTAATTTAAAACAATTTAGTTACATAAGCAGCACATGTTCATAGTCTGAAATCCTAAGCCAAGATCATTTTACTAGACCATCCCTCATCGGGAATGATGTCATCACATTAACTCTTTTTCACTGCCTGGAAAATATGCTTTTACAGTTAAGATGTGTAAGGTAGGCACATAGGTCTCAAGGTTAGAGTCTGGATGAAGGTTGCATCTGCAGGTTTGAATTTCATGTCCTACAATCAGATTTTAACACCTGAATGTTACATTGTCAATTGAGTATTGTGTTTATCTAATGTTCTACAATCACATTTTGGGGTGTGTGTTGTGAAATATTCAGCCTTGTTATTTCAAGAATACATTTTTTTTTTTTTTAATTCTTTTTGATTTTTTTTTTAATTCAGATGATAACTGCTGCAGTTGGAACAGAGCGATGTACATCAAGTGGATACACGGTCTTGTAGAGCAGTGAAGGGAGAGAGGTATGTTGAATATTTTATGTATATTATGAACTGAGATGCACATTCCACTGTTTTCAGAACTGTACTTTTCCAAATTGCATGTTTACTGTTTAAAATGCAGAAATACCCAATCATGCATCAGCAAGGTAAGGGAAATCTGCAAACAGTCATTAGAACTGGGTATAAAATTATATCATCGATGTATTTTGTATTTTGGATCCAAATACAAACTAAATGACAGTTTGTTGTGCACATCTGACGCACACAGGTTGTAAGATGAATGGTTTACATACAAGGGTAAGTGCTGTGACTATTGCTTATAATACATGGTTTGGCATACTTGTATGTTTGGCTTTGTTTGAGCTGATGTACATAGCCTGCCTATTCACAGACTGAAGGAGAGTCTGCAATTACAGTGTTAGTACAGCTGTATGCAGACTATGTGACACGGCCTTTACTTCAACATCGGTATTACACCTGCCTCAAACACCATTGGTATGTTTGTAAAAGCACAGTTATAGTTTAGATAGATTGTCACTTGTGCAGCTGCCCATCTAATTGCAGCAGTTCATAATGAGCACACCCTGCAGGTCAAGCAAGTCAACACTGGGTCAGTTTCTGTCTCCAGCTCCTTGGTTGTTTTATTTAAAAAAACACTGCTATAGCCAAAGTTGACTGCCACTTGAGTGGGTTACCATTTGAGCAGGTTCCCATTTGATAGCAGCAGTTCATAATCAGCAAGTATATTCCAAAATGTTAGTTTTATAAGCCTTCTGATTCCTGATAATTTCTGAAGAGAATGCATACAGCTGTACACATGCAATACTATTATTAACATATATATTACATTCTGATATGTCTACAGTTGCTCTGATAGAACATAGCACACTGTTTTTAGTGTTGTACTCATTAGATTGATATGTATTCAGCCAAATAAAATGCTGCCTGTCTCAAATGGTTGTCATATGGTGTTTCGAATTTCCACAGTAGTGTCCAATAACTTTCTCCTCATTTATGCAATGGCATGTTGTGTTCGCTTATATACATCACTGAATGTAAATAGTGAAATATGTTTGTTGACCATTCATACATTTTTACAAAGCTAATGATGTGTGTGTGTGTGTGTGTGTGTGTGTGTGTGTGTGTGTGTGTGTGTGTGTGTGTGTGTGTGTGTGTGTGTGTGTGTGTCTGTGTGTGTGTGTGTGTGTATCTAAGTATATGGAATTGTTCAGGAATGAATACTGTTGTCCTGTTTAAGAGTATGACATATAAGGCCATGGTTAACTCTGTCCAAAATGGATATGCCTCAGTCCTTGTGTAAATTTTCAATATAATGATATCATGTCGTGCTCTCATTTTCATGGGAGTGTTCTGTATGATAGACATTTTCTTTTCATTTCTTTTCTGTTTTAAAATTAATCTTTACAGAGCATGGTACCTGACGATGTTCACCAATCTGAAGACAACAATGTGCACGTGCAAGGCTACTGTTCAAATCATCTGAAGACAGTGATGATGATGAGGAGCCTGGACCCACCCTTGCCCAAGACATCCTGTCTGTTCCCTGGAGGAGATGTCGCCATGGCCATAATAGAGACATTTTTCAGGAAGAGATCAGGAAGGTCATGACCAATGTGTTCTGAACACAGATAAGGGACATGATGGGGGACCTTCTTCAATGAGATGGCACAGGCTATGCAGAATTCATTCAGGATGACAGCTCATCAGATCATTCTGGAGTCTGATCCACATCAGCCTGGTCCCGCTGGTTGGTAGGCATTGTCTATGTGTTCCACTTGTGATCTACTGCTAACATGGTGATTTTCATTTAATTGCTTGGACTGTATATGTACTCTTGTGCATGGATACCATGCATCTCTCATGCTTATGTGTTATTATCATATGAAATTTACTTTGGTTTCAATGCGTGCATGCAACAGGTTAACACATTACACTGACCACATACATTCAACTGTCAATACATTGTGGCAATTAACCTGTTTATAGTGCTGCAACAGGCAGCCTGTAAACATGTATCTTACTGGAATGACTGACAGACAACATATTTGTCCATTGTCCAACACCAACAGTGTCATGTGTCTTAGATGTCTGTTTTTCCATATCAGGTATGTGCAACATACAGACATGTCATTCCACATGGTTTTGGATGGCAGCTGTCATGAAGCCCTTCTCTCATGAAGTGGTTTTGTGTCATGCTTTGGCAATGCTGATGCCATGTGGGATCAGATACAAGTATATCCTGTCTATGTGTGTTCCTCCTTATCTGATTGTGTTGAACAGCAAGGTAATGTTAATCTGTACAGTGTTACAGATTACACATTCTTTCACAGTACATTATAACATGTTTGTTTTATGCAGCATTTCCACAACCATGATGCAGTGAAATTGGTGTACACCTTCCATAAATAGTTATACATATTATGATTGTATTTATTATTTTATTTATTTTATTTTACATTTGTTGACTGGGATAGTGCAACTGGATGCATGTCCATTTTCAGCAGAGGCCCGGGAAGAAAAGCTCCAAGGGTAAGCAGATACAGCATTACATAATACCAGCATTACATATTACAAACAGACTATTTACAGAGATTATATAAGTAAGCAAGTTAAACAAGTTCCACAGGTTACAGTTAATCCTGAGCGCAAGTCAGGATTATATTAAATTACACAGTAAACTGGTTAACAGATTTTTACACATTCTAGAGAGAGTTAGCCAGGCTTGATACATTGACATAGCCAGTTAAGTGACAAATGTTGTTTGAGTCTAGTTTTAAATTGACCTAAGGTGGAAAGTAAGGTCATATCAGCTGGAAGAGAGTTCCAGGATCTACTTACAGAGTTTGCAAAGAGAGAATCACCGGCTGTGTTATTAATTTTGGTAGTCTGAATTAGTAGTTTGTTAGAGGATCGACGCTGTCTAGGATTGTTATAGGGGGGGGGGTGATAATATTTTTAAGTGCAGGAGTATTGTCCGGATTATAGAGGATTTTATAGGCCATAATCAGTTGGTTATACTGGATTAGGCTGGGTAGTTCAAGCCACCCAAGCTGATTTAGATTGATGCAATGATGTGTCCTAAAAGGCAGCCCAGTGTAGCAAATTGAGAGTTTGTTAATGACAGTCTTGTTTAAATTCGAGAGTAGAGGGGATGCATACAGAAGGGTTAAAAGAAGGTGAGAGCGAGCTATGGCAATTTTAGCTGGAGGGGTTAGGAAGGCTTTTATTCTGTAAAGTGACCCTAGTTTTTTATTGATGGTTTTGATAGCTTGGTTAACATGTAGGTCAAATTTTAGATTATTATCGATGATGACACCTAATAGTTTTGTAGACGGGTCAGGGGACATTATTGTGTCATCATTTGATTTTATGGTAAAGGTGAAAGTGGTAGACCTACGTGTTGGTGAAAATAACAGCATTTTAGTTTTTTTGGGATTTAGGATCAGACGATGTTCAGGAAGCCAGTTTTCTATTGTATTAACGGTGGTCTGGGTAGCTGACCATAACTCTACTGGAGATGTGGCTGAGCAAATCAGAGTAGAGTCATCAGTATATTGGATACAGCTGACTTTTGGGATGACAGTGTAAAGGTTGTTAATGGAGATGGAGAACAGCAAGGGCCCTAGTATAGAGCCTTGTGGTACTCCAAGGGTGTTATGTAGAAGGTTAGAGAGTTTGTTCTGCCAGAGGACAGCCTGCTGTCGACCATTTAGGTAGGATTGAAACCACTGAAGGGCTCTAGTATCTAGACAGAATGTTTGCAGGGTGTGGATTAAAAGTTGGTGATCAACCATATTGAATGCCTTGGAAAGATCCAAGTAGAGGGCTGAGGATATATAATTATTGTTGCGATTATGGTTTGTGGTGTTGGTAAAGGCTAGGAGGGCTGAAGTAGTGCTGTGATGAGGATGGAAGCCATGCTGAGTGTCTGCCATAAGGTGATTCTGGGTAAGGTGGTGCATGAGTTGTCTATGAATACATTTTTCCATAATCTTTGCAAGTGGAGAGAGTATAGCTATTGGCCTATAATTGGAGAATTCAGTAGAGCTGCCTCCTTTGTGAAGTGGGATTACATAGGATATTTTCCAGATGGTGGGAATTGTAGCTTCTACTAAGGTTCGATTGATTAGTATTGAGACGGGGTAAGCAATAGCATCAGCTGATTTTTGTAGGTACTCTGCAGGGAGTTGATCAGCAGAAAGTGTAGTGGGTTTTAATTTTTTGATCAAGGTATGGATAGGTGAAGTGGCGACTGGTTGGAAGCTGAACACGAGTAGGTTTCTAGGGGTGCTACTTTCAGGACCAGGGGAGCTAGGAGGTAGTTGGCTAGCTATGGCTTGAATTGTCTCAGTAAAGAATTGGTTAAAACTGTCAAACATCTTCAGGGGTTTTATCAATAGTAGCAGCAGGGATTGGGGTTGAAGTTTGTCCAGGATGTAGTAGATTATTTAAACCTGCCCAAAACTTCTGAGGGTTATTTTGATTTACTGTCTGTAAATTACAGTAGTATTGTTTTTTGCCTTGTAAAATTGATTTTTTGGTTTTGTTCCTGGATTGCCTGTATTTAATGTGATCTTGAGGGTCTTTAGAAGAATGCCATAAAGCCAATACTTTGTTTCTAAGGGTAATTTTGAGTTTAGACTCTATAGAAAGCCACGGTGCAGTTTTTGCCTTGGTTCTCTTTGAACGAACAGGTGCATGCAAATCAAGGATCTCAAGAAATTTGTTGTTAAAGTATGCTACTGCTTCCTCTAAGGGGAGGTGTTTTAGAATAGACCAATTACCTGAGTTTAGTTCTTGTTGGAATTTGGCAGGGTCAAAGTTTTTATTGTTTCTAAATTTCTGAGTAAGGATTGTTGGGAATTAACGGCTTTGTACTTAATTACATATGTGAGAAGGTGATTGCTTAGGCCATCAAGGAGAGTACCAGAGGTGTACAGTTGGGGGTGACTGTTTATGAGTACCCAGTCAAGTATACTTTAGTTTTGGTTGGGTTTACCTATCCTGATAGGGGTGGATATAATTTGTGTAAATGCATGCAGGTTAATATGGGTGGTTGGGGATTCTGAGGAACAGGTGCCCCAGTCTATGTTAAAGTCTCCAAGTAGTAGGGTTTCTTGGGGGTAGTGACATGATAGCCAGTGCAGGATATCTTCAAATGTAGATATATTGTTACCCAGGGGAATGTACGTACAGATGATATTAATGCATTTATTTTTATTAAGTTGCAATTTGGTGGCAAGAATCTCTGAGTTATTGGTTGTATTACATCTATGGTGACATTCAACTCAGATTTATAGAGTACAGGTACCCCACCCCCTTCCTCGAAGCACGATCCAGCCTGTGTATGTTAGGTTTCAGATAAACAGAGAATCTCAGGGGAGTGGACATCCAGAAGTGCATGCAATTCATGTACCTTGTTATTAATGCTTCTAATATTGAGATGACAGACTAGGAGAGAGTTAGTTGGCCTATTAATTGTAGGTTTGTAGCTTAGATTGCAAGTAGAGGGGGTATGTGTATCTGAAGTGGGTGGGCCAGGGTTGGGGTGAATATCACCACCAAGTATTAGGTTGAGTCTATACTTGGTGATGAACTTCAGGAATTTGTTTATTAGTTTGTGGCAGTGTTTGGATCTAGAGCTAATGTGCCTGGGGTTGAGATGTTGATAGACTGAACAAGATGTTGGATAGGATCTGGTACTGTAAGTATGGTTGAAGGTGGAAGGATTTACAGCTGGGGTGATAGTATGGCCTTTTGGGACCTGAAATCCCATGAGAAACTGGTTTTCATACAAGGTAAGGAGGTGCAGTGCGAACAAGAGGGGTAGTAAAGAGGAGTATATCATTATCTGTGATTCAGCTAGTGAGTTAAGGAACTGTTTTTCCTGGTGATGCAACACCAGAAGATAGAGTGGTGAGGTAAAGGTACTGGAAGGGGGATGGGAGAATGCCAGATGAAAGCTAATAGGTGCTATTAAAATGTAGGTAGAAGAATGGGGGTGGGTGGAATTATCCCAGATGAAAGCAGATAGGATCTAGAAAGTGGGGGAGTGGCTATAGTACTATAAATTTAGAGGTACTGGGGACGGGAGAGAATTGGGGACAGGGAGGGGAGCAAAGAGAGTCCGAGCATAGCGAGGACGAATGTAGCAGGGCTATTGCAGTTTACAAGGTTTCCTAAGGTGTCCTAAAGCTATAAGGTAAGTATTATAGCTCTTAATGTAAGAGTCGATTTACTTAAGTTACAGGACAGGAAGTGTTTGTGTGTTTATGCACATAGTCTGATGCATAACTGACACAGAAATGTACCTTTGACATGATCATTCACTGAGGTACTGCTGATGTGCTGTAATGGTGCTCACAGGGGTGTCCTCTGCTCCATAATGAGCAGTGTTGTTAACATACACATGAGTTTCCTTATTTGACATTTGCATGAGAGTATATGTGTATCTGATTGCAATTTTTAACTTACTTACCTGTGCATGCTGATGTGACATGATTGTGTATTACTACGTATGTGTGTTTTATACATGTCCAGATTTGCGGACATCAGTAATCCATCTTGACATTTGATATACATTTTCCATTTCTTTAAATGTATGTCTGTGTGTGTCTTTTACAGCACCCTGTGTGATTTACACATGCATTTGTACTGTGTCACCTTATCTTGTCCTGCTTTACAATAGTCCCAGGATGTCCACTTCCCTCCCACCTTAATGTGTCCTTAATATTTATTGCAGTTATGTTTGTCTTTGCTAAAACTACTGTCCATTGCCATTTATTAATTTGACACAGTGAACTTGCACCAAATATACTGTCATTTTACCCAATGGGACATGTGCACACCAGTTGCTGACTAATGCTTGCAATACGTCCTTGTTCTCATTCTACTTGTTTGTTACCCAGTGTAGTTTTTTCACATCCATGTGCACAACCTGCTATATTCATTATTATGTCATGTTTTATTTTTTAACATATTATTACGTCATTGGTTTTGTATTTGTATTAACCTTGATTTCATATACATTCCATTTGTGCCACTGACACACACACGCATACACATGTATGCCTGTGTGTTGCCTTTGACATGGCATATGCATGTAACATACACACATTTCATTGCATGTTTGGGTTGTGTGCACCTACTTGTGTATGTAGCAGCCTTTGCTGATCTTCTTCAGTATGTCTGTTTGGCACTGTGCTTGATTGTTTGCCTTTCACAGGTGTGGTCATAGGTTTGGATCTGTCCTCTGGAGTTACATACTATTGCTTGACCTGCATTTGCTCATCTGTAATGTGGCTTGGTTGGCACCTGCACTGCTGATGGACTATTTGAATATGTTATTATTTATCCAGTTTGTACTGTGATCCTTTTGTTTTACCCAACAATACACATTTACCATTTGTCATGCACATCCAGGAATGACTGCCACACAGTTTGCAATATGTGCTAATGTGATAGGGCATAGGTAGATATGTTTTTCTGTATTTCACCACAATTGGTATGCATCCCCACTCTGTCTGACAACTTTCCATTGCCCATGTTGTGCATTGTACTGTCTGTGTAACTTACCTGTCAATACTGTTTTATTCCAACCTTTGTCTGTCTTGGGCTGTGCTATTTGTTCTGTGGGTACACCTGCTGTGCTAACCTTAACCTCCTCTCTCCTTATGTTTACCTTTCCTCCCACTCTTTAAAAAAACAGGACCCATTCCCAGAAAGTATATTACCCATGCCCTTCTGACTTTCCCTCAGATTTTCCTATTCCAACATCTTTCTTGTTTGTCCCTCTTCTTCACCCATAATCCCCATCTTCTTTTCTGTGTCTCACTTTTCTTGGGTGTGTGTGTGTTATTTGTGTTCCCCCACACAGGTCCCAAACCCATTGTTAGCAGCTGTTACGTATGATGATTTGGCTGTGAGTGCTCTTCACCTTCACCTTTCATTTTTTTATTAGAAAATGTATGGATTATTTTGAAATTTGTAAATCCAAGCCAATATTTTTTTAATGATGCATGTATTATGTAGATATCCATAGTTGTCATTGTGATTAATGTAATTATTGATGTGAATATATATGTATTACAAATAGCCTTGCAGCTTTGAAGTATACATTATAAGTTAGTGGATTTCATACAAAAAAATCCATGATTGTCTTAAGACATTTGTGTGTGTACTCCTGCAAATTTATATTACGATAGCCATGTGGATTAGTTTTGGAATACTTAGCATTTTTTTGTGTGTGTGTTTTGTTTTGGTTATCACTATGGGGTCAGTAACATTCTGTAGTTGTCTGTAACCTTACTCTACAGATTATGTTATCTTTTAATCAGCTATCAGGATTGATGATTTGAGGTCATCCTTCCATTTGTTTGGTACTGCACAATATTATTTGACCCCATTTCTTATAAGTAAGGATTACTTGTGCATTTCCATTGTGCAACATTGGAGCTGCAGAACTCCGTTATGCAATGACTTATTCTGAGTTTCTTTTTGTACATTAGCATATTACAATGGTATCCAGAAGATTTGAGCTAATATTGGCGTAATGCACCAGATTCCGTGAGCTTTATGGAATCTGACCCATTTTGCATCATGGGTATTCTACTCAAACATTCGTATTAAACTTTGTTTAGTACTGTTCATTAATCAGTTTAATCCTCAATATCTCTAAAAAGACAATCAGTCTTTTAGTGAGCAACAGTTTACTAATCTGAACTGCTATAACGGAAAGGTGAAATGAAAGGAAGGGATTAATACAGGGTTGGTAGTAATCCCTGTAATACCCCATTCGTTATTAATGTCCAAGATGATGGATTTCCCTTTGCTCTTACTGTGTTCCCTTTTAGTTAGTATGGAAAGCTGCAATATACAACATAAAAGTTTGTTTCATAATACATAAACTGTTAATTCTGCATTGCTTAACAAAATCAATGGCCTCGGCTTTATCCAGATAAATTGCAGAGAAACTAATTCTACTGTTTATAGCTTTGTTGACAGGAGCATAATATCCTGTCTGACTTTAAACAGCAATGATCATATTGCAATGTAGCTTTATATGGGTGATGAGGGGGCAGAATCTAATTAAAGCAACACAAATGTGTGTAAACAATGCCCTAATCATTTACCACTGACTACATTAAACTTATTCTTTTGTAGTTACATGGCACTGTCGCTGGCCATGAAACTGCACTAGTTTATGTTTAAATGTTGTGTATCGCATGCATATGTAATTACTGTCTGCTGCTCACGGCACAAACACAAAAACTCCATATAGGCTTCGCGCTACACCTACATAAAATTTATCAAATTCCAAAGAGTATTTAAGTAATGAACAAAGTTCTTTAAACTTTCAACTGATGAGACTCCTAATAACCAACAATTATCCAGAAAAAGGCACCACATAGACATATCTGAAAGAAATGTGCTATTCTCTTCATTGTAAATAAATTAAAGTTAAAAAATTGCATAAACAGATCAGCATACGTTGGAGGAAATGCCATGCCCATTGCCGTCCCATTAAGCTGATGACAACAGTTTTACTTAAAATGAAATACATTAAAATTCAAAACGATTACAACTAATGTAATGATAAATTCATTGTATTCTAGAGGATATAAATCAGTTAATTGTAATTATACAATGACCCCCCCCCATTATTATTCTAAAACGTGCACGCTGATTGGTAAGCGTGCATGTTATAAATCAGACTTGTACTAATGGAAAAATATCCGGTCGCCCGGACTTTTTCCATTATAATACATCTCTTTTTTTTTTTTGTTACAGCAACGGAGAACGCAAGATCTCAGTTGCTTCTTAGAAAGTGTCTCACTATGTTAAAGGAGTTTAACATAGCGAGACAGCTTTAAAAAAAGCAACTGAGATCATCCTTTCTCCATTGATTTTTTTAAAACTGTCTCGCTATGTTAAATGGGTCAAAGACATATGGGATACTAGTATACAAGGGCTGAACATCACAAGTACATAAAATAGTGTTAGCATTTAGTTTTAAATCCAGTACTAACTGCAAAACATGGGTCGTAACCTCTAACCTCTCTGACTTGTTTCAAAAGAGTTTTCAAAGTCTTCTCCAAACAAACTGCTGTTGGTTCCATTAAATACCCTCTCCCACTCACTATAGGGCATCCTGGAACAGGATATTTGTCTTTATGTATTTTAGGCACAAGATAAAATATATTGATTGACTGGAAGACTCACAGCCAATTCTTCTTTAACATCATTTGTAATAATGCCACTTAAATAAACTAATTCTACCCAGCTATCAATCTGAAATTTAAAATACCTCAATGGATGTAAATACAGAACATGATCAAATAAAGTATTACCCAACTGTCCTACACCTTCTAAATCATAATCATTTTTATCCCAGACCGCCTCCATACTACATTTATCTGGTCTATGACACAGCATCGAAAAGGCCTTTCATCGAATGGCTTAATAATTGAAAATTGTGTTATTAGAAGTCGATTTGGGGGGGTATGCCCCCACACCCCCGCTAAATATATATACCAACTCTGAGATCACACTACAGTGAGGAAAGGGCAATTTTTTTGATCTCCACTGTACCGTGATCTCACAAAAGTGACTTCTGTTAACACAATTTTCGATTATAAAGTCGTTCGATGAAAGGCCTTTTTCTTGCCATGTCATAGACCCCATTTATCAAAATATGTAATAACAAGGTGACTTCTTGACCACAATTCCTTATGAGCCTTTCATTCCATGAAACAATGGAAGAATTCCATGGAGATATATGTAAAGAAAGTTACTCCAACAATTTTTTTTACACTTCACAAGCTGCCACCCTTTTACTCAAAAAAGAAGGGTTTTAAAAGGACAATTTGTCAGAGCAGCCCAAATGGTCACGCTTAAAGACCATTTTTTGAAAGAATGTTACAAGCTAAGTGAAATGTTTTTAAAAAGAGGTCATCCAGGTCCCCTTCAATAAACACATCACACCGAATTACATTTGGCGACTTTTATTAAACTTCCATAACAGCTTTGATCACCAACTTAATTACAATTGGACATAGCATAATTGATTCTAAACACAGCATAAACATCCTTGTAATGTTAATTAGGATAGAGTACCTACTCATCCTGCTCAGTAAGCAGTGCCAATACGTTTGCTTGCTTACTTTACTTATGAAGCAGCGTCCAAGACTCACATCATATCCCATTTGTTGAATTGCTCATCCAACCAATTAATTCAGGATGGCATGACCTTACTCATATGAAGCAGCATCCCATCTCACTTCATACACCATTCATTGAATTACCTTCCAACCATATGAGCAGCGTCCCTACCTCTGCTTGTTTACCTATCCAGCAAGCTTCTTCCAGCTTCTCATTTTCATTTCCCCCAGATCCTTGAAATGAACATCCAGACACCAGAGGGGGAACAGAAGAGGGCAAGCATGTCCCTCTTCTCTGCCAACCAGCCTGACCAGGCTGTTTCCCCTCCCTTCTACCCAAACTAATTCACCAACTACTTGCCATAAAGGGAATGATTACGCCAAACGTCATTCGGTGTACCCATCACCTGTAAATTACAATAGATCACCATCATCGACCCCATAACCTACCAGCACTGAAACGCACCTTAATGAAATTAAAGAAAGTGTGCCTTAATGAAACTAAAGTTAATAGGATTACCCTTGACCCCACTGTGCCACCAGAAATATCCACTCCGAGAAACCAACAACCATGGTTCACTTCTATATCTCTCTAGTCACTAGAATGTCTTTTCCAACTGATAAAGTTAGAACAGTAACATCCATCCTGTCAGATCCATCAATCTCCAAACTCACTCCTTCAGACCCTGACTGCTTCCACCTTCCAAATCCACAAACACCTCCTGCAGCATACATCACCTGCACAACCCACTTTCTTCAGCCACTGGAAAATGCATACTAATTTATCATCTCATCCTCAAATTCTGTACATCCAACATCTTCAGATACGCAACTGTGACTCTGTGCACCTCCTTTATGACCTCATTCTCCATCACTCCAACCACCAGCACAATGCCCACTGTGAGCACCTTCATCATGGATCTTTCAGATTCCCTTTCAGGCCACCGCATGATGTTTTCTGCACTTCAGCAATTTCAGTCAGTAACTGTTGCCCACTTATGCTCCCCATGCGTAATCTCCTCACTTGCCACTGCTTCCATCATTTGTGAATTCACTGTTTATAGCCACAAGTGATACTCGGCACACCACCATCTACAAAGAAAAGGACAAAAGTAAATCCTCTAATATGTAAAGAGAAGACTCCACCTTATACCCACCTATTCCAAATTATAGCAGCAGTGTTCCAAAACACCCATCTGCAAGAAAGAAAAAGACATGTAAATTATCTAAAATACATAATGCACATTCTAAGACATCTTCAAAGACAACCTATCCTGCCAACCCGGGAAGGAATGTACCACCACCACAAACATCTATGACAAAGCAGCCATAACTGAAGCTATGCTTCCAATGACTCTATCAAATACCCAATGTAAATTTAACTACCAGTTGAGAATGTTGAAACTAAACCCCACACATGAAGGGACCCATCAATATTCACAACCTGGGTAACCTTGCGATGCCAAACCACATCAATTAGCGCACCTGTATAAGCCAAGCTAGCTTATATTGTAAAACCATCTGCCTAGTTCTTAACCTTCCATCTCCAAATGAGGTACACTAACCAACATAATGTGGAACAAATGGACAAAATGCAGCAAACCTAATAATAGCTTACTAGCAGCTTACAAAATACAATTAGGTATTATTTTAAATATTCCTCCTACAAACCTAACAGGTTGATAGAACAGGTTTGCGGTAGCATACATATTCAGAATGGTATGAAGTCTGCAACTCCAATGTCTGTCATTATTTCTGACTACTGACAGTATTTACCATAACACTTTGCCATAACTTGTCAGAAGCCACCATTCTAAGGGAAGAAGAAGGGAGAAAAAGGTGTGCAGCAAAATCTGCACATCCTGTGAAAATCTCTTCCATTGAGAGGTACGTCCTCCTAGCACAGCAGACACCACTGCTGTTTCACTGACCATTATCCTCAACTCTAACCATACCCTCCCCACAGCCATTATCACTGCACTGCACTTGCAGCCCGTGAACAGACACCCTCTTCTTGGAAACGTTCCAGTCACCAGGTGCAGGAATTGACTACTACACCGCCAAATGATTTGCCAAGCATCCCCAATTTATGGGAATCAGATAAAATATAAGGCTATATTTTTATTTTATTTTCAGTGCCAGAGCAAATGCTTTCTCTGTCAGCCATGTGTTATATTTGTCTGACCCTGCTTATGAGAAGAATACTTCTAACAGATGTATAATTAAAGTGATCTGTTACAAGTTTTTTTTTTTTTTTTTTTTTTTTGTAGCTGCTTTCCTATTCTACCTGCTAGCAAACTGGATTTTTTTTTAACATGACTTGTTGGTTTTATTGTGAAAAATGAAGATGATTGCTTAACAGCATGCAGCAATTAACCAGCTCAAAATATGTAATCCGGAATCACTCCCCTCAATAAGAGAATAATTATGTCAGTGGCTAGAAGAAATAGAGTGAGGGCACAGTGTCACATTTCACATTTTAGCTTTTCCTTACAATAAAGTTAAAACACAGTACATAATAGAGTTTTATTTCAGTAGTATTTGATAGCCCGTAATTTAGTAAATTGTTTACAGATTGTAAATGTAGATACTTATGTTTAAAACAAAGGCCTCTTCTTGTTCTAATATCAGTGAACAGCAGTAATTGTCCTCTGACATTATTTCGATGATTTTGAAGAAAAATCACCCTTAATATTCCTACAATGTATCCAATGTGTACTTAAGTCATTGGATTACTTGTTCATGTTTCCGTATTTTTAATTTATTTACTTTTTAATTGGGTAAGTGAAATGGCCTAACTCTGTCCTTCTCTCTCATCACCCAGGCAAAAGTAAGTGAACCATGCCAGGACAGTGGAAATTGGAAGAACATGTAAATTCAGCCATACAGTGACAGCTCGCGAACGACACCAGTAGTGCCATATTTTAGGCAGCCCCGGGTCCCCACCACCCAGCCCACACATGCGCAGAATACCATGCTACCTCAAGTAAGTCTCACACTCTGAGCCTAAAGCCCATGAAAAGAAATTTGCAGTTATTTCAATGTGCAAAGCCTTCCGTGTCCACCACAGCCAAGCACAAAGTCGGAAACCGAAATGCACCCTCCAACCACAATTTGCATCGACCTGAAAACAACTACAAGCAACCACCACTGATATGCTTTTCCCCTATTCCCCAATTTAGACCCTAGAAAAATACCCCACCACATTAAAATTTCACCTAATACAAGCCCACCCACATGCAGAGGTGCTTCCGCTGGTCACCAAACCCACACAAACATGACTTTCAAGTAAAACCCAGAATCAGCCAGCCACACTCCCCATTAATCACCGGAATAACCAGTTTGACTCTGACATTTACAGCACTGCAAGAGGACCCTCATCCAACTACCCCTCTCGTCCTTCCCAAAATTCAACTCTTCATAATTGCTCAAGACTTAGAAGAGGTACCAAACAGCATGATCTTAACAACAGGCATACCTGGAAAGACATTAAGTCTAAACTCAATGTCCATCCTTCCTCGCCAATGATAATCACATCAACTTGCCAGCAAATCACCATTCCTAATCACAACCAACTGAAACAACCCTCCACCAAATCCAATGTCTCAGAAGTTTGCCGGAGAAGCCAATGACTCCTTTACAAGTAGATTTAATTCTCAATTACATTCCCCATCTGAAAGTAATCTGTGGCTGCAACCATCCTCAACTGGACCCAGGTGTGGCAACAAAGTTGGGCATCTGAAGCATGCCACAGACATGCCATGTACAGTCATCAAGCATATCATTGCCTTCAACACTGACCCACTCCACAGATCACCAAGGAGTCTCCAAAGCATGCAACCAAGCCCCCTCAACACCTGCCAACAGTCGCAGTCCAGCAACAGCCTGCTAAACTGTCCCAAAGGAACACACAAAGCCAAACTCCAAAGGGGATGAATGTCAAACACCAAAGCAGCCACCATACCAGATTGAGGCACAATGGTGGCGCACATGCACAGCCTTTCTTTGCCATTTTTGTTGATGTCTGGTGAATATTTACACATTTTTCCCTCAGGTAATAACCACATCCATAAGCATATTGGCACTAAAGCACTTAGTTGTGGTTTTCAGGATAGTGGATGTTTTATTTACATCTTTAAACAAGTACTATCAATTTCCAGAACACCTTATTCCATTTATTGAGATGTTCATACAAGCTAGCAAGTACTTTAGCAATAAAGCAGAAGAAAAAGTACTCAGTGCTATGCCCTTCTATATAAAACGAAAACACATCAACCCTACTCGGCTCAAGAATAAAATGTAAAAGGCAAGTTTCAGCATTCTTTTTTTTTCATGCATCTTGGAGACCAAGGCCAAGCAAAGAACAACTCAATAGGTTCATAGGTTCATACTAGGCTATCCGCCCTGAGGCAATTATAAGCCTAGCCCGATTCTGTATGGCTTACGCCACCCCTTGATTTGAGTATACTGTGCCCTTTAAGGTTTAGTTTACTGTGCCTCTGTCTAATAGTGACACGGCAGTAATCCCTAGGACAAACTTACGATCCCCCATCCACCTATCGAGATTCTTCTTGAAGAGATTCAGTTTGGTGCTCTGCCTCACATGAACTGGAATTCTATTCCAGAGCAAAGGGAGCCTCTGGGTTATGAACCTGTCCCTCCAGCAAGTTCTATTTATTTCTGTGCTGAGGTTCAAGTCCCTCGAGCGTGTGGCTCTAAGGGATTTAGATTTACTGAGGTGGAGCATGTCCATCAATTCTGGATTTGACATAGCTTTGTATGTCAGGCATAGATCGCCTCAAAGTAGGCGGTATGCAACTGAGTAGAGCTGGAGTTTTTTAACCAAGCAGCATATGGCATCTGTTTGAGACCCTTGATCCTCTTGGTGAGATACTTTTGGGGTCTTTCTAATTGCTGCAGGTGTCGGGTAAGGTACATCCCAAAAGGGGCATTGTATTCTATGATGGGCCTGATGAGGGATGAATAAAGGGGCACGATTACCTCTCTTGATCTAGATGTGAAACCCTTCGTGATGAGGTGGGCTATGTAGAAGGTCTTTCTAACCACTTTGGTAATGTGGTTTTCAAAGGAGAGATTGCTATCAACTTGGGTCCCCAGGTCCCTAATAACTTTCTCTGTACTTAATTGTTTTCCGCCTATGTGGTAATTTGTGGGCACATTGTTTTTGCCAAAGGGTATGACTATACATTTTTTGGCATTTAGCTTTAGACCATGGCGCTGGCAGCAGTTATCTGTCTCTGTGAGACCTTTTTGAAGGATGTTTGTGTCAGCTGGAGAGTTGATTATGGCGCCCAGTTTGCAGTCGTCTGTGAACTTGGTGAGCCATAGTCCTCCAATGTTTGCCTGTACCTCGGAAAAGTATATACCGAACAAGAGTGGTCCCAGGACAGAACCCTGTGGGACGCCACTTGTGACTGGTTTCGAGTCTGACATGGCTCCAGCAACTCTCACTCTGTGGGTTCTGTCTTTGAGCCAGTTTGTGACCCATCTTGTGACATAGGGGTTTATATTTAAGCTGGATAGCTTATCTATGATGCCCGAGTGGGGTATTGTGTCAAATGCCTTTGCAAGGTCCAAATAGGCTGTGTGGACTACCTTCCCTTCATCTATGGCTTTGGTGACTGTTTCGAAGAAGTCAACCAGGTTCAAAAGGCAGGATCTGCCCTTGACAAAGCCGAACTGGGTAGTATCTAGTGTCTGAAGGTCCCCAATGTCTTTGTTTATGAGTTCCATGATGATCCTCTCCATAGCCTTGCAGGCTAAGCTAGTCAGGCTTATGGGGCGATAGTTTCCAGGGTCCGTAGAGGCTCCACCTTTGTGGAGTGGGACCACTGTTGCTGTACACCATTCTGTGGGCACATATCCTGTAGTGAGGCTGAGATTGTATAGCTGTTTTATTTGAGGGATTAGTTCCTCTTGGAGTTCATGTAGGATGCAACCTGGGACGCCATCTGGTCCCATGGAAGCAGTGTTTTTTTGCTTTGGAGAGGGCAGCCTTCACCTGAGCATCAGAGGTGTTTGGGAGGCAGCTCTCTGCTGGGATAGATACTTGCTCTTTTGGGGGGGGGGAGTTTGCACTGAACCTGTCTGCCAGGGTATTGGCGATGTCTGTGGGTTCAGTGTATTTTTTATCGTTTAGAATCCACTCAGAACAAGTCTGGGAGTTGCATCCCAGGTTTCTAACATAACTGAAAAAAGCCTTATGATTGTCTTTGGTGTCCTGAGCAATTTTTTTCTCGAAGCTGGCCTTGGAGGATTTTATGAGGGATCGTAATTTTTTGCTAGTACTGATCAGAGATGCCTTCCCTATTAGGGATTTTGCTCTATCATGTAGTAGCTTCCTCCTTCTGTTGTACAGTTTATTTATGGAAGGGGTCCACCAGACTGGACGCCTGCCTTTGGATGATTGGGTCTTGGTTTTGTTTGGGATAGCATGATCCATGCATTCCTGGTGATGTCCGTAGAATGCGTTTATATAGGATTCTGCAGTTTGGGCCGTAGTTTCCTCTGGCCCTGGGGCCTTGAAGGATTCCACTTCAGTTTTAAGAAGTGAGAAGTTCACTTTTTAGAAGTTTTTCACTGTGGTTTTCTGGGCTGGGGGTGGGGTCGGGATGTGGACATCCAGTGAGATTAATTTATGGTCTGATCTTACCAATGAGGGATATACTTCTGGTGTGGAGCATAGAGTCCCCATGTTGGTAATGATCCGGTCTAGTATGTTGTCCCCCCTTGTGGGAGTGGTGACTAGTTGTTCCATAGCATTTGAGTTTATAATTTCCAGCAACCTTTGGACTAAGGTGCTGGGGCTTGAGTAGTGCTCCCAGTCAATGTTTGGGTAGTTGAAGTTGCCCAATATAATGGTGTTTGGAGAGATCTTCATGTTCTCTAATGTTTTCAGGAAAGCCGAGTGGGATTCCTGACTTTGAGAGGGTGGTCTGTAGGATGCTATAAACTGAAAAGCAGTCTTGCCCACTGTTAGTTGCACATGGATGGTCTCCGATACTTCATGCAATGCCACTAACCTGGAGGTGTGGATATCCTTGATAAATATGGAAACTCCCCCTCCTTTTGTGGTTCGGTCCGGGTTTTGGGGCCGAAAAGCATGATATGAGGTATAGCCTTGTAGTGCTGGGGTGCTCTCTGGAGCCTTAAACCAGGTTTCTGTCACTGCACAGATATCGATGTTCTCCATACTGAGGAGAGCTTCAAGTGCGTGCATCTTGAGGTTAAGACATATGGCGTTTAGCAGCATTACCCTTAGTTTCTTGTTCCTTGTGCTGTCTATGGGGGTGGGTTTGACTTTTGAGCCTTGCCTAAAAAAGGCACTATGGGGGTGGCAAGAGCCTTTGCCAATATCCGAAAGCCCAGTGGTGACAGGTGCAAGCCGTCCCTAGTGAAGCAACGTGGCTTGTCGAGCATGTCATCCCAGGCTGACAGACACTGGATCCCCTTTGAATGACACCAACATTTTAGCCAATTGTTAAAATCGATCATTTTGTCTTTGTACTGTGGCATCATTCTAGGTGAGGATAAGATGCCGCTCAAGGTCAGGGTCATACCAGCCTGGGCTACATGATCAGAGAGCTCCTCTATGTCTCTTTTCATGTAGTCCAGGGAGGTACGTCTCAGGTCATTCACACCAGCATGTACAATGACAGAGTCATATTTGTATTTGCTTTGGAGTGACCTGAGTGCTTGCGTTATGTGGCGGATCCTAGCACCCAACAGGCAGCTCACCGTGACCTTCTCTTTATTCAGCCTGGTGAGTGGGACGTCAGTGTGTCTGACAATAGAATCACCTATAACAAGAGTATCAGGTGTGTTATTCAGCCTTAAGGGCTGTGGCTGCTTGGCACACTGACTTTGTGGGCTATGTGTTGTGCGTGTTTTGTTTTGAGGTAGAGTTTGCTTGGATGTCTGCTTTGGAGGTCTCTGTTGCTTAGGTAGATTTTTATTTAGAGCCTCCGAGTATGTTTTTGTGTATTTATGTGTTTGGTTCGCTGATGTGGTGGGACTATGTGATACTGGAATTGTGTTGTGCGAGGTTACCTTTTCCTCCTGACTGGTTACACCAGTTTTGATATAGGTTTGCAATAGTGTATGTATGCAATAGTGCTCAGCCTATGAGAAAGCAGTGAAAATAAGAAGTGTATCCACTCGGCGCCCTTCCTTTTCTTTTTAACTGTATTCAATATTCATATTAACTGTGAGCCCCCACGCATGTGCAGTAATGTCCATCCACCACCAGGCTCAGAACCCATGAAAACCACTGGCCGCGTCAGCGGTGAAAAATCCCCACAACTGGACATGACAGCGTGGTCCCACCAGTGAAACCCAAATCCCCATTGAGACCAAAGCAACCAACCAGCGTAAGAAATGGCAGAAGAGCAGAGTCCACCAGCAACAGCCCACAACATCAGTGCAGGGGCCCTTCATTCAAAGTGACAAACAGCAACACACAAGCTACCTTGAATACATGCTTAAGCAGTCTCAAACAGCACAATCAAGCACTCAAACACATATGCATGTCTCCAACACACGAGACCCGAAAAACACAACTCCAAAGCAGCTCCCCTGTGGCAATGCACAGTCAAACAGCCTGCCGTCTGCACCTCAACAGCATATACTGTAATGTTGCAGACAAAAGACTCATACATTTCTACTGTACACAGCAAACAAATCATCAAGGAGAGCAGGTGCAACTAGACCAGCTCCTCTGAAGAAACCCCACACCTGTCAAACCATAATACTCAAGCCACCAACAGTCCCAACACTGAATGACAATGAAGTCTTCAACATCCAGGACCGTGAAAACAAATCCGTGACAAGCAAGTCCAGCATTAAAATCCAAATGGCATTCGTGCAATGGTCTACTGCACATATCAAACAAAGCCAGTGCTTAAAATATCACTCAATGTATGTAGGCAAACAATCCCCTCAGATCAGGCCAATGCTTTCCACCTCAGTACCTGCTACCTGTCAAACTACTCTCTCCCTGCCTCCACACAGCATCCAGACCTCCGAATCCCTACCCTCACAGGGTTGAAAACTGCAGGATGACCAGTGGACACCATGGAACAATCACCATCAATTTTTTTTTTTTTTTTTTTTAATTTAGAAATTTGCTTTGTGACAATGCTCCTCACTCCTGGAGCCCTCCCCCAAATGTGAAAGCCTGCAAAAACCAAGAGCTATCACAGAAGCCAAAAGAAATGCAAAACTTTAACACAATATACATACCCAACAACGAAATTTGACTACCCCCATCAGTGTAAGCCCGAGCTAGCATTGAATTCCTGGATCCTCCAAACAGTACCCAAAGGCCTACCATCTCTCTTAAAGGTCATCATGGGTGTACCGTGCCATAGCAAATTCACGCCAAAATGTGACTACTTGCCCACCTACAATTGTCTAAACCCCTTAAGCTCCTCCCCACCCTTACTTCATTTCCTCCCAATTATTCCTCCCTCCATTTAACCCTTTCAGCTCCCCAGCTCACCTAACTCCCACTAGTAGCAACCAAAACCCTCTTGAAGATGTCACTGGACAACTTAGTTTGTTGCCAAACCATTTACCCACAGTACTTAGTGGAAAACATCATGAATGAGGTCATTATTGTGCTGGAAATTATATGCCCCTTATATTTACTGGAAAAAGCAGAACTAAATTGGAAGATCCAGTTAGATTCAACTCATTGGCCAGGTTTGAATGAGAGTCTATTTATCACTAGTCTTTTAAAACTAAAGGCTTTGAAAAGATAAAAGAATAGTGATTTAATGCACTAGTATATATGGATTATTTTTGATTACACTTTGCTTGACTTTTAAGGCATGGTTTTAGGACCATCAATGCTTGTTGGGTGCTGCTAGATAAAAGGGTGACTTGTTTATTAGTTGTTTATTTTATTGCAGCGAGTGAACTTTTTAAATAATTTTTACCTGTAATGTTTTTTAGACACCATACCCCTTTAACAATGCTTGAGGAAGTGATGTCATGTATTTTTAAAGTATTTAAATGATGTTTCATTTATGCCTTATTGTCTGATGAAGTTCCTGTATTAAGATTAAAATGGGATGAAAGCGCTTACAAGTTTAGCTTGAATAAACTGTGTTCTTTTATCCAGAGTGAGTGTTTTGGTGAATTTTGTAGTTTTTGGGACTTGTTCGTGGTTTTTCAGTTTTTTGTGGTCACCGGATATTCCCTTTGTATGGAATAAAACATACTTTAACATCCTACCTATGGAAAATGCGGATGGATTAACTCAACCATCCACTTTGACTGTTGACATTACAGTTTTAATTCACCAGCTTATGGAGAGAATTGATCATTTGGAGTAATCGTCTCTGTTGCAGCTTTCAGTTAACCCTATTTTGAGCATCTTGGGAGCCCCCGAAGTTCATAAAGCCATGATACAACTTGGTGAATTTGCATCAAGTTTCCACTCAGAGACCACTACTATGTATGGAATCACAAGTTAGTGGTATTCTGAATGTAAACGAACTAAATAAGGACACTGTTACTAACTCTGCGAATGGTGTACACTATTAGACTGGCTTGACAATAGCTACTCCCTTAGTAACGGCACAAGGGAGATAAATGTGGATAACTTTTTTAACAACAAACTGAGTGAACTAGACCATGTTTTGTTAAAAATAAAGAAACTGCAAACTGACAACAGTTACTTTAGGGAGTGCATCAAAAAGAGAATTGTGCCAAAAGGGTTACGCATGTTGCGTTACCCTACTGGCTTAATTGCCTATTTAAATTTTCATAAAGAACTCATATGATTTTTTGACCATTTTGGATTTGAATACATGGACATGGTAGTAAAACACAATGAGGCACAAACAGACATTTTGGGCAGGAGGTAACGGCATTGGACAATAAAATAACACAGGATCCTCCATTTTCCATCAAGTTTGAGTACATTCATATTTTTCACTCTATTGAAGACCAAATAGACACAATAAAGAATAAAAAAATGAAAAAGATATTAAGGGATAAAAAAACTACAATACTAATTGTGCATACCCCCTCCCCCTCACTCTCAAGAGTGGACCTACAACAAAAGACCTACATATGAAAATGAGTCAGACAATAACTTTGACAGCCATGATCATATTAACAACAATATGCATGAGTCTTTTTTAGGGGAGGAAGAATTTCCTGTTCTGAGAAGGTCAGAGCGGTTCAGAAACCAACAAATACAGAGAGGTACAAACCAAGGGAGACAACAAACACACAACTACCAGCAAGGGTCCAACAGACCCAACATAGGACAATACAGAGGATCTTGGAGGGGGAAACGTGGGAGGTACTATTCCCTGAAAGGCTGAACTGTGAAGGATCTAACAACATGAAGACTGGGACTGTTAATAAATTTTTATTACCACCTCTTTCTGTTCATTTTAACAAAGATGGTGACTTCAAGGTGTATAATTTTACTACCACTGACATAAATGTTCACCTGTGTAACTTACTTGTTAAAAGATTTACTTATTCACCAAGCAAACCACCTAATTTGATACACACACATGGAATTAAAGCAATACATTAGAAAACTTAACTTGAATTTATTATTTCATGGTGTTAAAAATATTATTCACCCTTTTAAGATTTCTAGTACCTACAACCCTCCTACCAACCCCATTTTAGATACCTTTGAAAGGGTATGCAAGTTAGATATTAGAACATACTGTGAAAAAAACAAAAGGTATACCACTAAAAATAATTTATGTTTAGAGGAAATTATGGAACTTGAATATCTTTCTTCCAACACTAACTTAAGGGTAATGAAACCTGATAAAGGGGGTAGTGTGGCCCTTATGTGGAAAAATGATTATGTTAAGAAAATGGAAGAGATTTTGGAAACAACAACATATGCCCAGTTCATTAAATGAATTGAATGGTGCATATAGGAGGATTAGGGGTTATTTACAAGACCTCTTTATAGATGGTCTCATTACCATTGAGGAACATCAATTTTTATCTGTAGATTTCCCAATCACTCCAACTATTTTTGGAATACAAAAAATACATAAGGACACCCACCAGCCCCCTTTATGCCCAATTGTGGATCCTAGAGGCTCCATTACCCACCCACTGAACAAATACCTTGATATAGAAGTCAAAGATTTGTTAAAAAAACTGAGCCCCTACTGTGTATTGACTCATGGGACTTTTTGATGAAAATCAATGTAGTCGCCTTCAACAGTACCTGTAAATTTATAACAGTAGAATTAACATGCTTGAACAATTGTTGGATATGGTTTTACAGAATGATTTCATGCTATTTGAAAAGAAATTTTACATTCAAAAAGAAGGTGTAGCGATGGGTGCAGCATGCGTGGGCATGTATGCCAACATCGTGATGCTGGAATGGGAGAAAAAATATTTAATTGGATCACCCTTCTTTCCATTCTGTCACATGTAAACCAATTTTTTGAATGATATTTTTATTCTTTGGAATGGACCAAAACAACAAATCAGTTTATTTTTAGAAAACATAAATAATTTGACTACTTTTTTGAGATTATACTGTTAGTGAGACAGAAATAGCTGATTTAGATATTTTACTCAAAAAAGATGTTCAGAATCACAGGTTTGCTTCAGAAATATACCGTAAAGAAACTTACTCCAACAATTTTTTATAATTCACAAGCTGCCACCCTTTTACTCAAAAAAGAAGGGATTTAGAAGGACAATTTGTCAGAGCAGCCCGAATGGTCACGCTTAAAGACCATTTTTTGAAAGAATGTTACAAGCTAAGTGAAATATTTTTAAAAAGAGGTTATCCACACTACTTAGTGGAAAACATCATGAATGAGGTCATTTCTAATAGAGAGAATGGACATTTCATCCCCCTTTTAAACACAGAAATAAGCTGTGGTGAGTATTGTGCCTTTATCGCTAATATCAGTAGGCTACAAGATTTGCTATCACCTCCCCCAGTGATGCACAAAAAGAAGGCAGACAACAACTTTAGATCTTGATTTTTAACTACCTTCTCTGTTGATGCATTCCACATCAAGAACTTCTTGGAGAAAAATTGGAAATTGTTAAGAGGTGAAACTGATTTAAGGGGATTTTAGGGGAAACACCAACCTGTGTCTTTCGAAAAGGGCACAACATTAAGACCTTATTGCAACATCAGGGAAAGACACAGGGAGTAGGACACATGTATAAATGTTGGTTTTGAAAATTCCATCCTTCCAGTTTAGAAGCAAATGAAATTACTATCAATGGAATGAGACTAAAGATTAAAGACAGGTTTAACTGCAGTACAGATAGAGTAGTCTATTGTGATTTATGTGAACTTTGCCCATGTTTTTACACAGGAAAAAATGAGTGTAAACTTAAAAATAGAATTAGTGAACACCTTAGGAACATCAGAGACCATTGTGAATTTCATGCTTTGGCTAAACATATTATACAACACACTGAACATAAATTTAAGTTTATTGTTTTGGAAATGATAGACCCCCCTCATTGAGAGGGGGTACATGGCTATATTTGCTGGAAAAAGCAGAATTAAGTTGGCAGATCCATTTAGATTCAACTCACTGGCCAGGTTTGAATGAGAGTCTATCCATCACTAGTCTTTTAAAACTAAAGGCTTTGAAAAGATAAAAGAATAGTGATTTAATGCACTATTATATATAGATTATTTTTTATTTCACTTTGCTTAACTTTAAGGCATGATTTTAGGACCATCAATGCTTTTTTGGGTGCTGTTAAAAGGGTGACTTGTTTTGTTAGTTGTTTATTCTATTGCAGTGAGTAAACTATTTATATAACAGTCTTTACCTATAATGTTTTTTAGACACCATACCCCTTTAACAATGCTTGAGGAAGTGATGTCATGTTTTTTTAAAGTATTTAAATGATGTTTCATTTATGCCTTATGTCTGATGAAGTTCTTGTATTAAGATTAAACTGGGATGAAAGAGCTTACAAATTCAGTTTGAATAAAATTTGTTCTTTTATCCAAAGTTAGCGTTTTGGTGAATTTTGTGTTTTTTGGGACTTGTTCGTGTTTTTTGAGTTGAAAGAAAAATGTTTTGAACAAAAAACTCCTAGAATTAAAAAGCTCCAGAAGAATTTGTTGCTCAAATATTCTAACTACTAGGTAGTAAGGGGGATTAAATGAGGATTTTTTAAGTCTATGGGTCAGAATATCTATATATGTATTTTCATGGTTAATATCATACACTATTTAGTTCTAGTATTAAATCTGTGTATGTATAGACACACATACACATGCACACACACACACACACACACACACACACACACATATATATATATATATATATATATATATATATATATATATATATATATATATATGCAAACACACACACACACCTATATACACACACACACACACACACACACACACACACACACACACACACACACACACACACACACACATATACATAGAGAGAGAGAGAGAGAGAGAGAGATATGGGTATGTTAAATATAATAAAAATACCACAAAGTCAATGTCGCTAATGTTAACAACATGACATTGACAAAGCAAATCTTGACACATGACATAGCATGTGCTGAAGAATACTCTTGGAGCACGCAAATAAAATTACCAAAAAAAGATTAAAACACAGGCTGCATCCTCCACACACCTTGCAAATTACATGTACTAACTCTGAGATTGCACAGTACCATGGAGCTATCATATGCTCCAACTCAGGAGATTGTGCAATCTCGTACAGCTGTCGACCATCTGTTTGCTGAAGCAAAGTGTGTCAACAAAACAGATACATATATACATATATATATATATATATATATATATATATATATATATATATATATGCTTCCAGCTATCTCTCTGAGCATAAACAATCAGTGACATGGCTTTCAGCACTCTCCCCTCCTCTCCCATTAAGATGGGGATCCCACAGGGATCCATCCTTGGCCTTCTACTCTTTAACATCTTCACTAATGTTTTCTATACCTCCTACCCCCAGTCATCCCTCATTCAATATGCAGACAAGTCTATAGTCATCACCATCTCAGACTCTCCTCAAGAGCCCATCTCTTCTACCCAAGAATCCTTCAACTCCGTAGAAACCTGGCTCTCTCAAAATTAGCTCATTATTAACCCTAAAAAATCTAAACACCTTCTTTTTCTTCCCAAAAACCTCACCCACCTCAAAACTAATTTTTCTTTACTATCCCTTGATAATACCTCCATCACTGTTGAAAATAACACAAACCTTCTAGGAGTTATAATTGATGACCAGCTTAAATGTGATATGCTTATAAACAACGGTATCAAAAAAAAACATCAAAAACTTGGGCTACTCTATCAAAACAAAAAGTTCCTCACTATTGGGAGGGTGGCCTAATGGTGAAGGTGTTTGCCTTACAAACACAAGTTCCAGGGTTTGAATCTCACAGGGGATAATTGGCTAGGCTTAAAATGGCTCGCAAGGGCAATTAGCCTAGTACTAATCTATGAACCTATGAACCAAAGCTAAAATTACCCTCTCACATGCCTACCTCCTACCTAGCCTACTCTACAACTCCCAAATCCTTACAAATCTTAACTACATTACATTACAAGCCAAGATAGTGACAACTTATAACAAGGTAGCTAGATTTGCAGCACAACATACCTACAAATCTCACCATTGTCTTGCCCTAAAACATCTAAAATGGCTTGAGCTATCCCATCAGCTACTACTCTCTCAACTCCTCATAGTCCACTCAGTCCTCTACCAGAAATCTTTCTGTCTCAGCCTATCTCCTCTCATCTCATATTACAACCCCACCAGGCCACTATGCAGCTCTCACCAAGACCTGCTTCAAATACACAAACCCAACACCAAAACTGGTCTACACAAACCCAACACCAAAATTGGTCAAAGCCTCTATAGCTACCATCCTTCTATATCTTGGAACAAACTCCCACTAGAAATCAGGTCCCTTAAAAATATAAATCAATTCAAAGTTGCATCAAGAGATTATCTAACATCTCAGTGGTCCTGCCTCTGTTTAAAACCTCCTTAAATCCTAGACAATCCAACTATAACCCTTGTGGACTGCCATGTCCTTTATATTATAAATTTCTCGAACCAGGATATTTTATTGCTATTGTATAACACTATAACAGACATAAAAGAAACAGTGATATATAATTGTTTGACTTATGTTGACTGTCTTTTATAATAAGATTCTGAAAATTTGTATTTCTCTAATTGTCTCTGTGCTGATTATCCTCTGCATAACCTATTTTGAATCAATTGTCTTTCATTTTGGAACTTAATGTGATATTGTGGAGCTTTTCTCCCTGGGCCTGTGCTGAAAAAGGGCTACTCAGCTTAGTCAGACAATCCCTTCCAACAAATAAAAAAAAAATATATATATATATATATATAGATTCATTTCATAACACTGAAAGCTCAAAACACTGAGACTCAAAACACTGAAACCAAAACACTGAAACTTCAAAATCTTGAAAACTCAAAACACTGAAAACACATATCATACATATACTGAGTTTAAACAACATAAATCATAACACTTTCTACCAAGTGTAAGCAGGGGGGCAAGTCCCACTGCACCCCTCATGTGGTATCAACTCCAGGATTGCACTTCACTACACTAAGTGCAATCTTGGAGTTGATATATTTAAGTAGCAGGGGGTGTGGGGGCGCAAGGGGGGCTTGCCCCCCTACTTACACTTGATGGAAAGTGCTATGATTTATGTTGTTTAAACTCAGTATATGTATGATATGTGTTTTCAGTGTTTTGAGTTTTCAGTGTTATGAAGCTAACATATATATATATATATATATATATATATATATATATATATATATATACATATATATAATATATATATGTGTGTGTGTGTGTGTGTGTGTGGGGGATGGAAGGGGGCTTGCCCCCTGCAAAAAGCATTGTTTTTAATTTACATGTTCCAGGTCATGTCTGGCAGGATCTGCGCTGGACTGCTGATATTTTTTTCAACCTTTTTTCTCATCATTTAGGCTGTCTATCTTCTGAAGTTTTAATTAATTTCAGTAAACACACATACACACAGGTATGTAGATATAGATATAGATATAGATATAGATATATATACATATACATATATAAATAGAGATATAGATATAGATATAGATATAGATACAGATATAGATATAGATATAGATATTGATATAGATACATATATAAATAGAGATATAGATATAGATATAGATATAGATATAGATATAGATATAGATATAGATATAGATATAGATAAAGATATAGATATATAGATATATAGATATATAGATATATAGATATATAGATATATAGATATAGGTATAGATATAGATAAGTAATTTTAGCTTGCAGTTGTCATAACGGAATGTAAAGTTAACAAGAAAACAGAACTTACTGTACATGTCACACATGGTCCTTTGTCAAGCTAAATGTGCTGTAATACTTTCACATGGTTTTGCCTTAACTCAAGATGGTTTGCAAGGGCATCTTTTGTTCAGATTGTCCTAGCTCTGGTGTATTATCCTTTTTTTCTCCCTTAGCAACCTGTAGTGTTATTCTACAGAGACATCACACTGAGAAGGAAAATGACTGAATCCTGCATCTGCATCAGTATGATTCTGAAGTTAGTGTGTTACATGAGAGGTGCAGGAAACATACTCCCTCCCTGCAAAACTGCTTTTCTTTGTTATGTTTTACATTACTTATACTACACGCAGTTATCATATGTGGGGTAACATTCTTAATCTAATTTTGCTGTGCACTTTACACATGATCTGTTTAGGGATGAGAAATCATAGCAGAAACATTTAAATTGTTTTATAGCAATGGCAGGATACTTTGACTGTACATCAGCAGAAACAGACATGCACAGAGGTATTTTTATGTACATTTAAACTTTATTGCACTGCCATAAGTGACCAATCCAATGTTCTGAAAACAGTTCATTCATATCTTGTTTTCTTTCAGTACCATAGATGACAAGCAAGGTCAATCACATGAGAAGCATAAAGTGATCCTTAATGGCCATCTTTCTTTTAATTTCTTGAAATAAATAGAAAATTCTCGAATTAAAGGTAGCAATGCATTCCAAGGTACTACAAGAACCAGCCAGCTTTGAAATATCCTACAGAATAAATTTGCTTTCATTACCAGAATTCATCCATACAATAAAAAGCACTCCACCCACAATCTTTAGCTCAGAAGGTGTATTCATGATATATTCATGGATATTTATACTAAATATCCAGTATCCAGATAGTTAGCCTGTCACTGAACTTGCTTCGTGTACTGATCAGTGACCTGCCTGAGTTACTGGGCCTGCATTTGATTACTTAAGGTGCATATGTATGCCAAAATTATTAAAATGCTGTGTCATGCTGTGCTGTGAATTTAGGTACTGATGTTGTTTCATAACTAAATTAGTCGATGTTTAATTATTATTTTTTTTTTATCTTTAAAAAACACTACAGATCCAGGTATAGGAAGGTACAACTTCTTTATGTCCTACTCCCCACAGATTATTGTCCCAGTGGAGTTATTCATTTCTTAAACAATTCATGTTACAGTTTTTGCAATCTAGTCATCTGGACATTATAAGATAAAGTATAATTAACTACTGGTGTATTTGTTTTTTTTCACTTTTCAAGGTTCTAATGGATAAATAAGTTGTCAGTGTCACATGTTTATATAAACTTTTCATTGCTTACAAACTTGTATATACATATTTTCTTGCTACTTTCTTAGGTAATGTCTTTGACTTACCACAGATTTAATACAAGAACTAAATAGTGTACAATATTAACCATGACATTTCATATTGTGTCTATTTATGATCATGGGGTGGGGCTCAGACATCTTGTGTCGACTTTCTGTTGTGAAACTCAGTCAGTTACATGGCCAGTGTTATCTTCTACTTCTCCCCACTGTATGTCTAAGCTGTATTTATCATGTCCTTGAAGCAACAGAGGGCTAAATCATGTGATCAATGTAAAATTAAGTGCTTACCTGTCCTAGACAAATTAAAGAGCACAGTCATGTGCAGTAGCTGCTTCAGTCTGACATCCCACAAAAGATCTTACTTACCTTTGATTGGATGATCTGTTGAAATATTTTAGATATAGAGTTGACCAGGTCGGCATATGTGTATGTTAAACTGTGATGGAACATTTTTCTCATGTTTAGAAATAGTATTTGCTTTGACTAGGAAATGTGAATTTACTCCTGTGTTCCTTGGTAAGCATCAAATCACAGAAAGCAAAGACGCATTCATCTAAAGAGAAGAAAATGGCATTGACAGTTATTTACATGGAAGTAAAAAAGTATATTGACAGTGGTTCATGACTGAATCCTCCGATCAGTTTCTGCCACATGTAGGTGAATCCTGACCAGGCCTGCTTGCCTGACTTCCTGTGTGTTATGCCTCCCCACTTTTTCCACTGCTTTCCTGAAAATCACATGGTGTGTAGACCTACTCTGGCTCCATGTGTCCATGCAGAACCACATCATTGTCCCCGTCCACCACTGTTTCCTACTTGAGATGGGTAGCTCCTGACTGTGTACAAATGTAGGCAGAGAAGGCTGCTGTGTGTGCCACCACATTGTGCACAAGTGTGATCATGGCTTATCCCTGCTGTCTACCATTTTGAAGTACTTGTGGAAATCCTCACATATACCCAGTAGTGTTCTGATCGTCAGTAGCTGACTGTCTGTGACAGTGAACCGAGGCTGAGCAATGTCCTGCTACATCTGCTGTTGGGCAGCCAAGGACTTTCATAAGTCTTGACGTAACTGTGACCTGTGCATTTGCCTGACACCCCTTTTCACAGGTGATATGGTGCAATGAATGCTGCTACCTCTGCAATTGTACTCTCTTCCAGAAGGTGTTGCTGTGGTTCACTTGCCTTCAAGTTCTTGCAGCTTGTACTGCTCAAATAATTTAAGCACAAAGTAGGAACTCTCTAACTTACAGCTACATATGTTGTCATTAAGGCAGGCAAATGTAGATCTCTGCAAAGCATACTGCAGATTACACAATTAAGATAAATGGCTTCTCGTTAAAAGATGGAAACCTGTAAAAATATATACATTTGCCAGTAACAGGAATGCAGCACTAGGAAACATTTACACACACACACCTCCCCCACCAGACAATCTGAAGCCAGAAAATGTATCATATCTCAGGAACTCACTACATCATGTAATATTTAGTTATAGTAAATAAAATGAAGAAGTAGTAAAATGAAATGAAAAATTGTCAGTGAAAGCACAGAGATCGGTCATTACTGGTAGTACTTTGTATGTACTGTATCGAGGCCTATTGTGATGTTAACTTAACAACCAAATCCACCTGTATCATATCTGAAAAAGTAAAATAAAAATTATTGTATGACACAGCTATGCACACAGATATATCATAGGTAAACAACTATGTATCTCTTTTCTTCCTGTTTCCATAGATGAAGAGGAGATTGCTTATAACCATGAGCATTCTCAAAGGAGGCTTACCAGGCTCAGCAAAGGTGTTTGTGAGTTTGGAAAAATCGCTACTTTTTATGAAATCATTACATAGAATTAAGCAATACCTTCTGTGTTCCATTATGTGCCAAACAAAATGAAGGTAGTCTGTCCATTTTTTATGTAAATTGGATATAAATAGTAAGCAGAGTAGAACTGCAGAAATACTGTAATACCAATAAACAACCTTTACAGCACAATTAGTACTAGCTCCATTTTTGCATAATTATAACTCAGATTAAAATATGGTGACATCAACTGTAGAGCACCTGTTTGCTGGATGCCTAGTAGGAACTATCAGTAAAATATAAATTGATGTAACACCAAATTCTGAGCACATTTATTGTCTTTCTTTTATGTCTTTTTCCTTCCCTCCCTCTTTGCCCTGGTGGGTTCCATCCACCAAGCTACCAGTGGCCTCCAGCCATACGTCACTGGGGGCTTCCACTGCAGGTTTATCAGGCACTGGAAACATTTGTGATCCTCCAGACCTGGGTGCTCCAACTCCTCTTCATATCAGTCCTTCCCTAATCCCTCTCCTATTTCCTCCCCCATTTCCTTTCACAGCTTCCTGGATATATACAAAAAAATTAAAAAAATGGGGTGGTCTGTCACTCAACAAAAACATAGTACTCCTCTTCTCCTACCTCCTTCAGCACAACCTACTCAGCATGTTTCTTCTATGGCCCCTTGTGTTCTGTCTCCCCATGTTCCAGCTGTCATATTTTCCCCTTTCAATCTTTACAAAAAAAAAAAAAAAAAAACAATCAAGACGTCCACATAATGGCACTCCTATAGTTACCACATAACCCATTTTTCTTTTTTTCAAAATACATTCCAGGTAGCTGTGCTCAGTGCTGCTTGCCTTAAATGCCCACCATTAGTGTATGTGGGCTCGCACAGCCCTGCACTTGCCTGCAACATCTGAAAATAGCTGAAAATTAGTCAAGACTTATTTAGGAACTTCTGAAAAGTTGGTGTTATTTCACACTTTGCTGTAATCACTGCAATTAGCTAAATCTCAATGCATTTCCTTGCAGGGTTGGGCAACTACAATCCTTGGGACATGAACACCACTCCAAAAGTGCTCCCACATGAATTGTGACTTGATTTTGTATACCCTCCATCACATATTTTAGTTATTTCTATGTCTGCATTTATAATTATTTATGCAAAACATATACAGTATATATATATATATATATATATATATATATATATATATATATATATATGTATGTATGTATGTATATGGATCTACTTTCTTATTTTGAATTACCAAATGATCGCATTTCACTTGATCTAGACAAAAAACATGAATTTGCAAATCTCTGAAAGTGTAAATGATCATATTTCAAATTGCAGAACACTGATGATTGCGGATGACTAACTGTCTAAGTAGTGTACTATCCCTTTAAATAGTTTTAGTTTGTAGTTGAGGAAAATGGTGACTGGTACATTTAATGGTGGTGGAACTACCTAAAATTGGAATGCAACAACCTTTTAAAAAAAGTAAGCTAGCGATTTTCTAGAGGGGTACATTACTACTATTATGTATTTAGTTAATGTTATTTTTATTTATTTAAATATTGTTTTGTCATTCGGTATTTGAAAAGTGTTGCAGAATACATCTAACGGATGGTTTCTTCAATGTAGTACGATCTTGGAATTGGAGTATTTAATTTACAGAGGGTGTTGAGGGTCCATGGGGGTGCAAAAACCAAATTGTTTTGGGTCGTGGGTATGTGGTTGGTGTGCCTTTCTGTTTTTGATCATCTGAAGGTCGGTATGTTAAAGTTACTGTGTTTTGTGCATTAGGGTTTTTCTTCTCGATCAAGTGAAATGCGATCATTTGGTAATTCGAAATATGAAAGTAGACCCATAAAAAAGAAAAAGAAAAAATATATATATATATATATATATATACACACATACATATATATATATATATATATATATATATATATATATATATATATATATACATCTATATCTATATATGGGTCTACTTGATATTTTGAAATGTCAAACATGTATAGCAGAGATCCCTATACAGTGAGAACCGGGAGATTTCCCTTTTCTGCACTGTAGTGTGATCTCCAAGTAGAAATATTTATGTAGCAGGGGGTGTGGGGGAGGGGGCTAAGTCAGTAAACAGTTTATTTTGTGTTTTACGTTATGTTGGAGATGTACGACATTTCAAAATGCCGATCATATGGTCTCAGCAATATGAAAATCGGCATTTTGGAATGTCGAACATCTGAAGTAGATCTATACATATATATATATATATATATATATATATATATATATATATATATATATATATATATATATATACACCCACCCACACACACACACACACACACACACACACACACACACACACACACACACACATAAAATGTTACTATATTTTGAATACCTTGATGTTAATAGAGAATGTTTCATTAATTTTGCTGGTTTGTTTATATTGGACAGAAATAATTAAGCTAATATTTTTTCAGTACTTTAATTCTAATGAAGTATTCCGCTCTTTGTAATACAAAGTACTTAGCTTAATAACTTCATTTAATTGTCTTGTGGGCTGTTTTTAATCTTTATATTTTTTGAATGTAATAAATGATGGCAAATTATGATGCTAATATTACAGGAGTATAAGGAAGATAGTTAATATTAAAGGGACTGATAAGAATTGTCATATTATTGTTATATATGTCTTTAAAACATGGGAGAGACTAGGCAAAGAAAGCAAGCAGGAAGTGACTGGAATAATTTTAAAGTCGTATTGCACTCTTCAAAAGCAAGATTTTTCAAAGATAAAGATAATCTAAACATGAAAGATGAGTGAAGATGATGAGGGGACAGTTGAAAAGAGAAACAAAGGTAGGAGATATAGCAAGATTTGTGTGCAGGAGTCTGTCTTCCAGGGATTACAGATGTCAGACTATGTTCATGTCTAGATAGATGTAAGAAAAAAAAATGTCAGCTGTAACTGTAATAGATGAAGACAAAAATACATTAGGAAGAAAGAGGAGAGAATAACCATGATTTGAAAGAATGTGGAAGAAAAATGTGAAATAGAGCAAAAGCAAGGAAAGAATAACTGTAGGCAAACAGAAGAGGCCTTCATATATGAAAGAGTCACAATGGTGAGGGAAGCAGAGATGATAAGAAGGAAAGCTATATGGGGTTACACTGTGCTATTCAGAGCTGTACTGGGTTGTGTATAGTGTGCTATATATAGTACATACTGTACTGTTTTATGCTGTGTTACACGCTCTGCCCTTTGTTGTGTTTAACAGCTATAGTATTCACCATCTCTGACTATATGGCTGTCATTAGGATACTGCATTGTGTTGTGTGTATCTGATAAACCTGCCTTAATAATATTCTGAGCCTCCTAAGCCTGCATTAATTGTTGCTCAGAAAACTATCTGTTGTGATGATCTAGTATACAGTGCTTTGTTCCATACTGTATCATATGGCACTGTATTATAGTGCATCATCTGTGCTCACTCAGTGTGAGACCCAGTCCTGATTACTGTAGCATTCCGATAAGTGTACTACATCATACAGTGTTGTACTACCCTGTGTTATATTGCACTGCTCTGCATATAATCCGCATGCTGTGACATCCATACCTGGCTGCTGTTAATAGTCTGTATTATATTACAATGTATGGCACATTATCTGTATTTATGTTTCACACTTTTGTATTATGTTGCACTTCACTGCATACTATTCTTGTCCTCTGCTGCACTTCCTTGTGTTACAGTGTATTTTTGCATCCTGTTGTTGACATGTATTGTGCTGCTCAGTACCTGCTATTCCACTGTCTGCTGTACCTGAGCTTGTACTCTGTTTCAGTGCATATATCCTTTCTTCGAACAAATTCTCTGTGCAGCCTGTTAGCCTGAATTATCTATTTCCAAGTTTAAATAAATAAAAAAATAAACAAGAAAATTAAACAATGCTGTAGGTAAAACACAACTTTTTTGCTGATTTTTTCAGAAGGTTCCCATATATGGAAAGCACTGATACAATCTATACTTTCTAATAATTAGTGTACAGTAATGTCACTTCAGATAAACTTCAGATAAACTATAACTGCAGTTCAAAGTCAGCCATATTATGTAGAAGTGTAAAGCACATGACAGCTATAACTCATGAGGTCAATGACACATCTCTTGGGAGAACCTGACTTCTACACTCCAATTATTGCAAACATTTGTTAACAATCTGTACTACATCAATGTCATCCAAAATATCGTATGTCAATTTGCCTTGGCAGTGCCTCACCATGAGCACCAGTACAGCTTCAATATAAGATTACCTGGCCTTCAGTGACTGACAGATGAGACCTTCTTGACATAGTTACCTAGTGTCTGGTCAGCAATGCTCTGTGCAGACTGTTATCTGGGTGTAGCACTGAGCACAAATCTGACTAAAATACATTTTCTTTCTTTCCAATGACCCTTCTTATTCCATGTAGCAGACAGGACATTCTTGATACAAGTTTATATTATGTCGCTGCATTATAGGCAAGTCGCCTGTCACAAAAATAAAATAAAACATTTGAATTTATTCATCTGAGGGCTTACTACAATCCATATAAAAAGTGTGTCCATACAGGCTAATCTGTATCTATATATTAGAGTGAAACTGTTTGGAGTTCCTATCATAAATAGTTTTAAGTAACCTAGACAAAGCAATCCAAGAACTAGAATCTTTAGAATGGACCATATCTGCCTAATATATGGTTTTCATGTTCTGTTGTGAACAGGTTATCAGACTGGGACTTGTCCATATGCTGTTTAAATAGTAAATAGAAAGTCATTATGACCTGTAACGTACTTTATCTGAGGTTATACCTGTACAGTACTCCATTCAAGACACTATGATACTGTTATTATTAACATAGAACTATGGGTTCTATGAATGGCTAGTGTACATCAGAGTTTTATGCATTTATTGTACGGTTATCTCACCTTGTAGTATGCATTATTTATATTTTGTATTCTGCCTGTTTGTCCTGTATGTAACTCTTATTGTGCTGCATATGCACCTTGAATAAAGACCAAAGCTGTCAGCTGTGATTCATTTTCTTACTTATTCACCAACACAATGAATAAATTTGAATAACAAATTCTCAGTTTCTGTTTTTCTTTGTAATAGCAGCACTCCTGTGGATGGTAGAGACACACGATCCTTTTTATTCATTGCTCCTCAGGGTGAGAACTTCCTAGCTTGTTCTCATTCGCCTTGAACATTGACCGATAACAATACTATATCATGCCCTGTGAATTGCTTACAAGATCTCATTACTCTCATAAAACGTGAATGTGTTAGAAATGAGCAATAGCAGTAAAAAAAAAATGATTGCAGTTCATTTTCAATTTCTCATTAAAAAGCTTTTCTTGATCTTAGACAGATATACAACCAGAAAAGTACACTCTTAAAGTTGTTTTCAGTGAATTCGCAGATGAGCATTGTGGGAGAAAAGAGTAGTATATATTTTTAATTTGTGAAGGCTGATTCTGAAACAATCGACTATGCCGGTGTTGACAGGATAAAAGAATGGTAGTACTCATATTAGGGGTGCTGTTTTCAACAAAGGCTGCAAAGGCCTTGATCATAAGACTCTCTTACCCAAAATGCTGTGAAACTGAAGTTAAAATAATGAAGACTGGAGGAGCAGAGAGCAGATCCACTGCATGTCCATGGAGGACTGTCCTCTCACAAGAAAAATGTTTTTCTGTAGCTTAGTGTGTGCATATTTCTAGTCATCAGTTGTATCTATGCTTGTAAATCAGGCATAGACATATATATCTTAATTTTAAAAGATGGTGAAAACCACGGTGAAAAAAGAAGACATAAGTAAATAAATAAAAACACATGAAATAACTAGTGAATCATTCCTTGTAAACAAAATGGAAAGTTGCTTTTAATTACACTGACCTAATTTGCAAGCATGCTGATATCTATCACCTGAAAACAAAAAGAAAGGTAGCCAGGGAAGGTTACAGATGTGATGATTATTATATGACGCATAAAAAATGCTGACTTCATTAAATTATCAGCATCAGAGAATGTTCTAGCAGCATTTGTTATGCTTTAATTAAGTTATATTTTCAGTATTTTCACTTTAACAGTCTACACCTCAGACTATTTAAGAATGTATTTCTTTGAACACTGGTGCTGTGATTAATATGGCTCATAGCAAGACGTCGTCCCATTCGATTCTCAGCTAGAGCATCTTCTGTGTGGAGGCATACGTGAATGGGGCGTGCCTTCGTTGAAGGTTGTGCATCAGGGCTGGTAACCCGGTAGGTAAAAATCCACTACCAATCATTAGTGGACCTGAGTTCTGCTGTGGCGACCCCTAACCGGGAAAAGCCAAAAGAAACAAACAAACATACCAATATGATTAAATAGCTCAAGATTGTTGAATACATATCTGTTAGATGCCTTATATTTGTGCTTTTTTTTTAGATAAGAGCTTATACTTTGCTTCATTCTGTGTCATATTAATGACTTCCTATTGTTTAACTTTTGAAATGCAGTTCTGAGACTTTTACAGTTGTTTTAGGTGAGCAAGGCCCCACATGGCACTGCCATATTAATTAATATCATTTTATACACTTTAGTTATTCAAAGAAGTTTCCATGATTCTGTGTTTTTTCTAACATTATTTTACTTAATTACATTATTATACAGTTTCTCCTTAATGTACTGACACTGCAGAGAAAACAGAATCTGTGACAGAAACAGTCTGGACACTGAATATATATTATCATTAAGTGCATCACAGAATACACAATGGGCTAGATTCCATAAAGTTCAAGGAATCTGGTGCATTATACCAATATTGGCATGAATCTTGTAGATAATATTGTAATATGCTAATGTATGACAAGAAATTCAGAATACCTCAGTGCACAATGGAGTATTGCAGCTCCAATGGAGCGCTATAGAAATCCGCAAGTAATCCATAATTATAAGAAATGGTTATCAGGTAACATTGTACATTACCAAACAAGTGGAAAGATGATCACTGTTCAATAATCCTGATAGCTGTTTAGAAATATAACAAAATCTGTACATTAAGGTTACAGACAACTATGGAATGCAACTGATTCTGTTGTGATGATAACCAAATAAAATAAAAAAAAAAAACACAGTAAAAATACTAAGTATCCCAAAATAAGCCACATGCCATTCATAACATAAATTTGCAGGAGTATACACAGAAACTTTTCAGATAACCACGGATATTTCCATATGTCATCCACTAACTTATGATACATGCTTCCAAGCTGCAAGGCTATTTGAAATAAATATATATATTTACATCACGATTTACACTAAACTCATTGACAACTATGGATATCTACATGATACATGTACCATTAAAAGATATCGGATTGTAGTTACAGATTCTGACAAAATCCATAAATTTCCTAATAAAAAAAATGTAAAGGCAAAGGGCAATGGTAGCCACATCTCCATAGCTAACAATCACTAACAATGGATTTGTGACTTGTGTTGGGAGCACAAGCAATGCACACATAAGGAAAGTGGGAGATAGAAAAGAACATATGTGCTATGGGTGAAGAAGAGGGACAAACAAGATGGAAGTTGAAATAGGAAATTCTGGGGACAATCAGTCAGGCATGGGCAATGTTTTATTGGTGGGAACAGGCTCCAATATTTCTATTTTTTTAAAGAATAGAAGGAAAGGTAAAGACAGGGATTTAGGATTTGAAGGTAATCACAGCAGGTGTTCCCACAGAAAAAACAGCACAACACAAGACAGACAAAGGTTGGGAAAAAAACAAGGACAGGTAAGTTACACAGACAGCACACTGCACAATACGGGCAATAGAAAGTTGACAAACAGCCATGGTGAAATGCAGAAAACAAATCTACCTATGCACTATCCCATTACCACATGTCACAAATAGAGTGACAGTCATACTTTTTATGACCAATGGCAAATGTGTAGAGATGATCCAACACTTTTAATACA
This sequence comes from Protopterus annectens, assembly GCF_019279795.1. Taxonomy (NCBI): domain Eukaryota; kingdom Metazoa; phylum Chordata; order Ceratodontiformes; family Protopteridae; genus Protopterus; species Protopterus annectens. The sequence continues at coordinate 1,127,347,327 of NC_056727.1, read as the reverse complement.
CACCGATAATAACCAATAATAACCACCGATAATAACAAGTAAGCACTTTCGTCTACACTCAGTGGACTTCATCAGAGTTGTTAGTAGAATAATTAAACATCCTTAAATAGGAAGGAATGCTTTCATCAAATCTCGGGGGTAGCAATGGAAGCAGCTTGTGCACCTTGTTATGCTAATGCAGTACTTGTAATGTGGGTGGAGACACGTGTATTTACATCTGAGGTTGCCCCTTTTGATATATGCCTACTACAGATTTCTAGATGACATATTAATTCTGTTGAAGGGGTCAGTTGATCAATGAGAGGCATTTTAATAATACGGGAAGAATCCACTAGCTTTTTTTAATTTTACTTATAGTGTTGATTCTTTCGGTAATTATTTGGATTTAACTATTTCTAAGGATTTTCTTTCTAAATGCTACAATTTTGCTATTTACCATAAGAATACGTTTTCCAATACTTACTTGCATTTTATGAGTTTTCACCCCCTGCATCAAAAAGGGGGAATAGTTAAAAGTCAAATGGTTCATCTAGCTAGACTTACTTCCAAGGACAATGTTTTTGAAGGTGACTTAAATCATTTGCATTTCCTGTTTTTATACAAAAGGCAACACAATAGATGTGCACCCAATCTTAAGTGTAAGGATGAACACAGTGTTAATAGCACCCAGCTTTGTATATTAAATAACACCATGTCTGTATTGAGAACTGATGGTATTTTATTTATAATTTCCTATAGTTGTTGAGTGCACAGGTATGTGGGTTCAATTAAGAAAAACTGGAATTTAGTGTTCAACCCTGATGTGAAACATGTTTTGGGGACTACTCCTACAGCTCTGTTTAGTAAAGGTAAATCTATTAAGAATTTGCTGGAAAATAACCCTAGTGGTAATCCCATTAGGGGTAGATCTAGTTGTATGAATGCCTACAAGCATTATAGATATTGTAGGTTAATCTATCAGGGGCATTATGTTATTGCTGAAGAATTTGATAGGACTCTTGTATGTCCTAGTAGATGTAATTGTGAAAGTTCTTGGGTTATTTATCTTGTTACCTTTTTACCATGTAATGCATTTTAACTAGATAAATCTAACAGAAAGCTGAAAAATAGAATCAGAAAAAATTTGTATGAAATTAAGAAAGAAAAGTCCACTAATGCCCTTAACAAACATTGTGCACATTGCACTGAATTCAAGAAGTTTGCATTTTTTGTTATTGATAAAGTAGTGAGGTTGGACAGAGCTGGTGACTTTGACATTGTACTTGAATTTAAGGAATTGATTTGGTAGTTGAGGTTTAACACCTCAGTTTATCCTGGTCTCAATGACAATATTTCTATAGGTAGTATTTTAAAGATGAGAGCTATCACATTCTGATTATTTAATTATTTATATATGTATTTATTAATTCATTCATCTATGCAGTGTTTTGTTTCGGGTTGTTTTGTTTAGGGTATTTACTTTTCAAGGTTTTTAAAATATTTTTCAAGGTCTGAAAAGTTCTTAATGTTTTCAATCTATTTAATAATTTCTGATATGCTTGCATGATGTGTATTATACTATGAGTTTTTTGCAATGACAATATATTTATTTAACTCTATATTAAGTTGCCTCTTTAAGAATGATTTATTTAATAATTATACATTACACTTGTTGTGACAGGATAGTCCTTCCTAGTTAAGGTTGTTTAATTATTCTACTAACAACTCTGATGAAGTCCATTGAGTGTGGAGGAAAACGCTTAGTTGGTATCATCAGTGGTTATTATCGGTTATTATCATGTGTATTAGAACTGCTGGATCATCTCTCCTGGTCTCCTTTTTTGTGATTTTAGCATTTATTTGGAGGTGTTAGTTAATGGTAAATGTGTGTTGTAGGGAAATAAATAAGGATTGCAGTACAGATTGGTTAAATAAATAACTATATATCCAGATACTCTGTCAGCAGTGCATGTGTAAGCCAAGCAACATCACAGACGAACAAATGTAGGTCTAATAATGGTGGATAATTGCAGAGGAAAGAATCAAACCTATTACCATGCATGTGAAAAGCAAACAACCAAATCACATTGCCAAACAGAAGAACTGCAGAAGACCAACAAAGTCTGCCACATACACAAGTAGGTGTACACAACCAAAACAAATGTGTAATGGAATGTGTGTGTAACAGATGCCATGTCAAAGACAACAGACAGGTGTACATGTGTATGTATGTGTGTCAATGACATAGATACAATGTACATGAAATCAAGGTTAATACCCATATATACACCAATGAGATGTAATAATATGTTAAAAAATGTAACAGTACAACATAATGAATGTAGCAGGTTGTGCACATGGATGTGAAAAAACTACACTTGGTAACACACAAGTAGAATGAAAACAATAATGTATTGTAAACTTAGCCAGGAACGTGTGTGGGCATGCCCTACATTGTACAATAGGCATGCATTTGGCACCTGTTTACTGTGCAAAATTAATAAATGGCAGTGGTCAGTAGTTTAACAAAGGCAACCATACCTGCAATAAATACTAGGGAAATATGCAGGTGTGAGTGAGGTTGGTGACCTGGGCCCACATCAGAGTAAAGCAGGACACTGTAAGTTGACACAATGCAAATGTAAGTCTAAAGCAGACAGGGTGCTGTAGACGACATGCAGACATTCATTTAAACAAACAGGAAATGATTTCAAATAGCCAGATGGATTGCTGATGTCCACATAACTGGATTTGTATAAAGCAGATATACACAGTAATGTGCAAGCATGTTTCATCAACAAGCATAGATAAATAAGCTAAAAATTACAATCACACACACACATATACTGTTATGCAAATGTCAAATAAAGAAACACAGGTGTACGTCAACTGCCTTGCTTATTATGGAGTGGAGCACATGCCTGTGAGCATTATTACAGCACATTTGCAGTACATCACTTAGTGCTCACTTGACAAAGCTACATATCTGTGTCAGTATGTATCTGACTATGTGCAAACATACATACAATCATTATGTATACAACTATTTTTGGAAAGTGTACATCAATGTCACTACATCATGTATGTGGAAATACACCACAGAAAAGGAGGCCTGCATATAACAGGATATACCTGTAAATGACCCCTAATGCATCAGTATTGCCAAACCATGACACAACTCCACATCATGACAGTGGGAGATCATGACAAATGTCATCTAAAAACAGGTAGAATGACACATCTGTATGTTGTACATACCTGAAATGTCAAAACAGAAGTGAAAAGCATATCACACTGTTAGTGATGGAGTATGGACAACATAGGTTTTCTGTCAGTTATCCCTGTAACACACAAGTTTACAGGCTACATGTTGCAGCACTATCTGCAGTTCAACTGTCACAATCCATGGACAGTTGAATGTGTGCAGGCAGTGTTATGTGTTAATGTGGCGACTTCGACATTGTACTTCAATTTAAGGAACTGATTTGGTAGTTGAGCTAAACGCCTCAGTTTATCCTGGTCTCAATGACAATATTTTTATAGGTAGTATTTTAAAGATAAAAGCTACTACACTCTGATTATTTATTTATTCAGTTATTTATTCATTCCTCTATGCAGTGTATTGTTTAGAGTGTTTATTATGATAGCATTGCTGTTACTTTTTATGTCATGTTAGTATTTATCACAGACAGTGTCACACAGATCTTTGTATTGAACAGGAATGCATGTTGTTGATGCTGACATGCTCATTATGGAGCAATGGTCACCCCTGTGAGCATCATTATAGCACACTTCCAGTACATTTTTATGTATTTCCTTATTTTATTTTACATTTGTTTAGCAGGAATGTCTGACTGGACACATGTGCTTTTTCAGCAGATGCCAAGGGAGAAAACCTCCACATCATATATATAAGTTGAGCAGACTATGAGTAGAAAGCACATACAACATAGTACATTTTGAGAACATTATAAGTTGCATTGACTTACAAATAAACATTAAATATTCACTATAGATAATTAGTTAGAAATACATGTAAAGATGTTTCATTAAGCACATTGTACCACCTATTTATCAGAAGCTTTAGGAAGTCACAGCTTAGAAAAAATAATTACATTAGCTGAGAGAAGCAGAATAATCAGGAGTAGTGCATGGGCATAGCCACTTATTGGATAAGTGAGTTTTCAGTATTTCTTTAAATCGAGTTAAGGTTGTGGTAGATGTTATGTTAGAAGGTAGTGCACTCCATATTTTGGTGATGTAGTTTGAGTAGAGGGCTTCTCCAGTAATATTTCTAGCTGAGGTAATTTTTTATAAGAGGTTTGTTGCAACAGTATAGAGTTCTGGCACGGGAGTATAGCTGTAGCAGGTCTTGCAGGGATGGCATTATCTTGAGTTGAAAAACGGTTTTCTGGGCCTTGGAAAGATGGTTAAATGAGTAAGAGCTGGGGAACTCTAACCAGTTAAGTACAGAACAGTGGTGAGCCCTAAGGGGCAAATTTGTTGCATACCTGGTGATTTTATTGTAACAAGAGTCTAGATTTGCTAAGTCATTTTTTTCTTAAGTTAGTTAATATGTGGGGATGCATAGAGTAGAGATGAGATCAGATGGGATTGAGCAATAGTAGTTTTTGTGTTTTTTTGTAAATACTGCCTGTCCCTATATAGTGTACCAAATTTTTTGTGCACTTTTTATGGTTTGGGATATATGTATGCCAAATCTCATGTTGCTGTCTATTTTTACTCCCAGTACTTTGGTCTGAAGTGAGGGTGCTCACTTGTCAAAGCTACATATCTGTGTCACCATGTATCTGACTATGTACACCCATACATACAATCATTATGTATACAGTTATTTTTGGAAGGTGTACACCAATGTCACTACATCATGTGTGTACGGAAATGCTCCATACAGCAAACGTACTGCACTGTACTGTGAAAGACTGTGTAATCTGTAAGACTGTGTACAGCTTAATGTTATCTTGCTGTTTGATGCAGTCAGAAAAGGAGGGCTCCACATGCCCAACATATACCCATATATCATCCTACATGATATCATTATTGAGAAACCATGACACAACTCCACATCATGACAAATGTCATCCAAAAACATGTGGAATGCCATGTCTGTATGTTGCCCATAGCTGATATGTCAAAACAGAAATGCAAAGCATATAGTACTGTTAGTGATGGAGTATGGACAACATTGGTTGTCTGTCAGTCATCCCTGTAACACACGTTTACAGGCTACCTCTTGCATCACTATCTGCAGGTTAACTGCCACAATGCATGGGCAGTTAAATATGTGCAGACAGTGTAATGTTTAAATGTGTGTCATGCAGACATTGAACCTAAAGTAAATATCACATGATAATAACACATATGTACAACAGATACATGGTATGCAAAAGAGTACATATATAGTCCAGTTAACTAAATGGCAATCACCATGTTTGCAGCATAAGACAAGTGGCGCACACAGACAATACCTAAGGACTGGAGGGACCAGGTCACTGTGGATCAGACTCCCACATTATCTCAAGAGCTGTCATCATGAAAAAAATCCCACACAACCTATGTTATCTCATCAAAGAAGGGCCCCATCATATCCCTGATCTGTGTTTGGAATCCATCGGTCATGAATTCCCGGATTTCTTCCCAAAAATTGTCTCTTTTATGGTTGTGTCAACATCTCCTCCAGGGTGCAGGCAGGATGTCTTGGGCAGGTGTGGGTCCAGGTGCATCATTTTCATCATCATCACCATCATCCAGGGAAGAATCTGGCAGTGGCCTCATATGTACACATCATTGTCTTAGGATTGGCAAACATCCTTAGGTACTATGCTCTGTAAAGATTGATTTCAAAACACAACAGAAAAGAAGAGAAGATGTCTATCATGCAGAACAGTCCCACAATATCATAGCACAACACAATATAATTATGATAGTTTACACAGGGACTGAGAAACATCCATTATGGACATAGTTACCTATGGCCTTATATGTTGTACTCCTAAAAAGGACAGCAGTATTGCTTCCTGAACAATTCTATATGCTTAGACATATACACACATATGGGCCATTAGCTTTGTAAAAATGTATGAAAGTTCAAATAAATATACTTTACTGTCTACGTTCAATGATTCATATGAGAAGCTACAACAAGCCGTTGTATAATGAGGAGAAAGGTATCAGGCAATATTGTGGACAATAAACAAACCATATGACAAACTTCTTACACAGGAAGTATATGTGGTTGAACACACATCACTATAATGAGTGCAGTACTAAAAACAATGTGACCTGTTCAATCAACATAACTTTAGACATATTATCACAATCTAATATATTTGTTAATAATAGTATTGTATGTGCACTGTACAACTGTATGCATTATCTTTAAAAAATCAGAAATCAGTAGCCTGAATAAACACAAATTTAAAAATATGCTTATTGATAATGCACTATTGCAATCAAGTGGGAATCTGCTCAATTGTCAGTCGATCTAGGCTATAACTATGTTCTTACAAGTGCACTCAAGGTGCCTGAGGCAGATGCAATACCAATGTTGAACTGAGGGCTATGCCATACAGTCTGTAAACAGCACTGCTAACATTGATACAGCTGACTCCCACTTTGCAAATAGGCATGCCATGCACAATATATCAATCATTAGAAAAAAAAGCCAGGCACAAAATTTGCTAAATCATAGATTATAAAGAACAGCCACAGCACCTGAACTTACATGTAAAACATTCATTCTTAAACCTGTGTGAAAGATGTACACAACAAACTGTCATTTAGGTTGCAGCTGTATTGTTAAAAATTGTGTGCTGAAAAAAATGGATCAAAAATGCATAATACATAAACATTGTACGATTTTATACACAGTTGTAATGACAGCTATCATTTGCTGATTTCACTTACCTTACTGATGCATGATGGATATTCCTGCATTCTAATCAATAAACATATTATTTTGAAAATTGCAGGCCTGGAAGCAGTGGAATATGCATTTCAGTTCATAATATACATAAACTAATCAACATACCTCTCCCTCTGCTGTTCTTCAAGACTGTACATTTCCTTCATGCACATTATTCTGTTCCAACTGCAGTCCTCGTCATCTGAAATAAAAAAAAAATTAAGAATTTATTCCTCAAACAACAGTGATATACATTTCTCAGAACACTTTGAAGACACTTTTTCTGAAGTATATTGGATAAGCACAATACTTAGCTGACATGTTTAAATTCAGGTGTTAACATCTTTGAGGACAGATTAGAGGACATCATATTCAAACTTGCAACCACAATCTACAACCAAACTCTAACCTTGAAACCTACCTGCCTATATACCACATCTTAACTGCAAGAAAGGTCTATTTTTCAGGCAGTGATACAGTTGTTATGCTAGCATGTTCATGGGTGAGGTGTACAGTAATGAGTTTGGCTTAGGCCTGCAAAGTATGAACACACGCTGCTCATTTAGGAAAATTACATTCATGTCAGCACTGTGCTCACAAAAATTAACAGTAATGGAGAGCATCTGTTCTTCACACAGTGCGAGGCTGTCATGCAATACCCAGCTTCTGTGAACACAACCTTACCTGCTTCTGTACATTGTGAATGCAGAAATATATGTGTGAGGACCATTATTCCTTGTTAAATTGCACATCACTAGTTAAATACATACATCTTCCCTGCCCTGCATTTCAACTGTTAGTGTGGCCATCACAGTCCCTCAAAATTAGAGGTTGTTTTTGTTGTACTATTGACCTATTTCATGACAAAACAGCCCTGCACAGATTTTTAAAACATATACAATATTAACCTAAAGATTTCTCAGAGATATAACAGATTTATCAAGATGTGCTTGCCCCACTGTAGATTATGTATATATTTGTAGGAATTCGGCAAATAACTGAGTTATTGGCAATAATGCTCAAAATATACGTTAATATCAATAAGTGTAATATGCTTTGGTGAATGAATGCTATGGGTATATGGAATAGATATAATAGTTTAATATGTATGTGTCCCTTTTTCAAGGTTTGACCACTCAGCTCACAAAATGTGCACATGCCAGCCCGTTTCCTTATATGCTGAGCTAACAATCAGTACATACCACTCATAAACAAACAAGTACTGCCCTCCAAACAATGTTGTTCAACAAATTATGTTATCAGGCCATTTCAGATTATGACATTATTCATAGAAAGTCTAGATCAGTGTTATCATGCACAACATAGCAAAGTGTTTTTTTTTTGTTTTTTTTTAATGATATGGGTGAAGTTAACTAAGGTAACAGGTGGTTCCCCTATGTGATTTGCAACTGTCAACATGCCAAAATTTAGACATTCTAGCCACTTGCATTACAGGCTGAGTTAACATTCAACCAAGCCTTTCATTGTCAAAAACAGGTACTGTAGGGTTTTTTAGAAATCCTGCAATAAACAGAAGAATAAAGAAAAGGCATACAATTTTAATGGGTTCCCTTCAGATGGCCGAACTTTTAAAAGCTCGACTTTCATATGGCTGAGACCATATGATCGAAATTTTAAAAGTTCGAATGGTCTGAATGGGGATCTCCATAGAGAGTGGAACGGGAAGATTTCCCTTTACCACAATGTAGTGCGATCTCAGAGTTGTTATATTTAAATAACAGGGGTTGTGGGGGGTGCAGAAGGCCTTGCCCCTCTGCTAGCACTGTTTAGTTTTTTTTTGTTTGTTTATTTAGTTTTTTTCACATTCTTGAACATTCAAATGTTCGATCATATGGTCACGGCCATATGAAAGTAGAATATTTGGATGTTTGGTTATGTGAAATAGACCCATTTTAACACCTCTCAGACACAACGGTTATAAACTCGTAACTAAAAACATATGATATGCAATGGTATGGGTATTAATGTTTAAATTAAATAAACGTGTCTGTGTACTTGTTCAGGAGGAATGATGTAAATAAGATATATATGTGTTTTTCTTCCAACTTGAAATGGTCATGTATCTCTAGATGCTATAATGCATGACAATAGAGGTAAAGTGAAATTAATAAGTTATATGTTGTAAAGCATATGTACATCTATAAAGGACATAGTTATGGATATTACTCAATTATTAAATAAAATAACAACATGGGTATTGAACCCATATTTAATAGCGCATTATTTACAAAGTCCACTGAATCATCCCTACAAGCTAATTATCACAGCAGCTAATATATGGTTATAAAAACATCTATCTGATATATATGGTTCAAAGATCATCTTCTTTCGGCTGTTCCCGTTAGGGGTCGCTACAGCAGATCATCTGTTTCCATTTCTTCCTGTCCTCTGCATCATGCTCTTTCACACCAACCCCCTGCATGTCCTCTCTCACCACATCCATAAACCTCATCTTAGGCCTTCCTCTTTTCCTCTTACCTGGCAGCTCCATCCTTAGCATCCTTTTCCTAATGTACCCAGCATCCCTCCTCAGCACATGTCCAAACCAACGCAATCTTGCCTCTCTTGCTTTGTCTCCAAACTGTCCAACCTGAGCTGACCCTCTAATATACTGATTCCTAATCCTGTCCATCTTAGTCACACCCAGTGCAAATCTTAACATCTTTAACTCTGCCACATCCAGCTCTGACTCCTGCCTTTTCGACAATGCTACCGTCTCCAACCCATATAAGATAGCTGGTCTCACTACCCTCTTGTAGACCTTCCCTTTATATATGGTTCAACCATATATATATGGTTCAAAGAAATATCTGAAAAATCTGTAGGAATGCTCATGTATACTTAGAATATCGGTACTTACTGTAGTGACCTACAGGCTGCATCTGCACCTCATCGACCCTCCAATGAACTAAGCCACATCCATCCAATGCAGGTTATCACAGTGTGATGAACCTGCATTCCAGTACACTAGAACCCTGTCCTCTGTTGATACAGTTCCACATGTCAGTCATAGCAAAGTTCCTTGGCCTGGCTCTCATTGTCTACTCCAACCCAGTGTGTCAATATCTGGGTCATCTCCTTCTCAGTCCAGTTGGGTGCACATGCATGTCTCAGCCTCCTTGAAGTAGCCATCATGATCCTCAAGTAGTAAAAATCTAAAAAATACAAAATTGCATTAATGCTCACTTAAGTGCCACTCAGTTTGTAATTAACAATGGTCTTGTCAGTAAATGTATCAAAATCAATATTTGAAAGTGGCGCTGATGTTATGATCTAAGTTTATTAGAAGATAACAGACACTTGCCATACATGTTGCATACCTGGATGTTTTGGCACATAACAGCAATTTACATGGATATGAGTGAATGGGATTACAAAAACTTGAATTTTAATGAACCTCATTAATTATGTATGGCATAAATCATACTTGAAGCTGTGTGTACTCAAGGTGCACTTTGATTCTGTCATTCTGAGTGAGAGGTACATTGGCAACTGGTAGAATTTCTGTAGTGGTAATTAGTAAATCTGTGAAAGATAATTATTTAAGAAGGTAAATGTTTAAAGTCATTTGTTTGTTTGTGTCTTTCGGCTTTTGCCGGTTAGGGGTCGCCACAGCGGAACTCCGGTCCGCTAATGATTGGTAGTGGATTTTTACGTACCGGGTTACCAGCCCTGACGCACAACCTTTAACGAAGGCATGCCCCATTCATGTATGCCTCCACACAGAAGACGCTCTAGCTGAGAATCGAACGGGACAATGTCTTTCTATGAAGCGACAACGCTACCGCAGCACCACCACCACAGTTAAAATGTTTAAAGTCATATTTACTCAAAATGTTACATTAAACAGAAGTTGTTATAAGTTCCTGGGGTTATGCAGTCTGGAAATTTATGCATATAGGTGTTCCTCTTCTAAATAATTTGGTTCAATCCCATATGCAGTTATATCAACAGACTTCCACTGCAAATGATAATAGTATATGGAGAAGGATTTATGGATCATTCACAATTGTTCTTGGTAAATCCTTGCACTCTATGGTCTGAGTACAGAAACCTATGGATTACTACAGCATCCGTATCTAGTATGTGATGTTGATATTACAGATATTTCTTAATTCATGTTTCCTAAAACAGTGTTATAACATGTGCTTTTGCTGTTACAGATATTTCTTCAATGATGCTTCTTAACAGTGGTGTTATCACTACTGTCTCAATTTACTATGGATGTGTACTATCTAGGGATCCTAGGATATTTTGACACTTTCTGTAAGTTGTTTAATTGTTAAGTAATGTAGCATTTTAATTTGAAATGCAAGCAGACTGTGTTTGCATGATGCTGTTGTCTTTGGACCTCCCTTTAACATATATGTACTGTCAGGGGTTCTAATTCCAGTCACAAACTGTAGATATATTACAGGTTATGTTGATTTTGCAGATGTTGAATGAAGTCATTCTTGATTCTTTTCACATGTCATGTTAGTATTTCTCACAGTGTTATACAGATCTTTGCATTGTACAGGAATGCATATTGTTTATGTTGACATATGCTGTTCACAAAATCAAATGCATAGATATGCTTAACCATGAATATTATCATGTGCATATCAATGTTTTTCAGATGGCTAACCACTTGAAGGTTAACAACTTTGCCCCAGAAAAATGAAATCATAATTAATGCTCTCTGTCAACATGGAAGGGAATTCTAAGCCATTCCATTGATACTGTTTGGAGAAATTAAATCTGGATGGACTTCACAAACATGATCAATGCAGTTGAAGGATACAACTGACCCCATGAGGCCTGTATTTGATGCTGCTTGGATTTGATCCTTCATGCAGCCAACAGAGTGACACATTATGAGAGACTGAGGGATGCACTGACCCCCTGATGACAATACAATCTTTTTGGCCTCACTGCTTACACCAAGAGGGGAGCAATGAATTCCTGCTGATTGGATTGAAGCTGGAGTTCCAGGATGGACATGTATTATTTATGACCATTACAGGGAGGAGTATTGTGGCACTCACTGAATATTGCTTCAGCATGCATATTCATATATTCCTGTTTATGCCAGGCATTATCAACTGCAGAAAAAACAGGTGTGTTACAGTAACATTGTCATGGCTTTCAGCAATGTGTAGCATATGCAATGTCTGTCATTTTTGTCAATATTTGTCAATACAGCCCCTTCTGGTGTACAGTTGCAATGTCCATCCCGTAAGTATTCACATCCCATATTACTGTGTTGTATATGTGATGTTGTCAGTATTTGTTTTGCTAAATAAATTACTGTGCTGTCTTTATCTTTACTTTCCCACTGCAGGATACACAGTACAACCCACAACCTTTACGCAACAGCTGTCCTCAAGTGCACATGCGAGTGGCATCTGTATGTTTTAATTGTGTTCATCTGGTTAATGGTGTAGAAGATGTGATCTGCAATGTTTATTTTTCCATACACTAGTTGAAGTTCACCCCAGTGGAGTAACATGATCCCATGAGTGTTTTCCAAGTGTGTTTCTATTTGTTTTATGCATCACATATGTCATGTATGTTCGCCATGTTAATAGATTATATAGTTAGGGTATGCATATTCCATTAAACATACATACAGTACACTGCAAGTGAAGTCATTAGTATTTGTATCTGTCTACTTCTAGAGGTACTGGAGTTTTGAAAGGTATGTGTGTGCAATCTCTTGTACTGACTACATAGGGGAAGTTTTCTATGTTGTAGAACTGCTGCATTAAAGTTCTCTACTCCATGGAGTTGGATTGGAAGTGTATGTAGTCATCCACATTGCTTCCAGGAATTTTGCCAAAATGCAACTGTCAGCTGTCTGTAATACTCCTACAGCATCCCTCATGTATCTCTGGAATGTCCCAGATGCAAGTACACCCAGGCTGAAACATACTTTGGTTTCAAGGGGGATGGGATTTCCTCACGGGGTCTGCACAGACATGTGTCGGCACACATGTTACAGACAGCCTGCATCATTTGTCTGTCTAGATGATATCTGTTATTTGTTTGCTGGTCTGACAACTGGTTTAGCTGCAGTTTGCTCTGACTCTAGTGGGCTGCCTTGTAGGATGCACAGCCACATCCTCATCGCATCACGCCAGCTTGTTGCAGTATATTAACAGCAGGATGTATTTTTATGTGTTTCTTTCCCCTAGTTTTCCTACAGATTTCACTGTAATCCATTGTAATGGCTTGAATGCCTTGGGGTCTGTGATGTATGCACAGAGTATTTCAGAAATGGAGTCAGCGTGGCTGTATGTTGCATTTGAGTTGTGTTGTGTGTACGTGATGTGTTTTGGAATCACACTGGCATGCGCAGAATCTATAATTATCCAATACTGAATACTTAAGTACTTGGTCTACTTTCAGCATGTCTTCTTTAATCATGTCCACAGCAGGTGCACTGAAGTCTTCCTTTGGCACGCTGTGCTGTCTGCAAATAACTTCCAAGAGATTTCCAGAATCCATCTCAATATCCATCATGTACATCACTGTGTACGCTACAGGATAATCAAGAAAGCAAATGCTTGAAATCATAAGGTTTCCATAGATGTAACAGTGACATTAAATGTGTCAGGTGATATAACAGCTATCCATTTAGTCTGTTAACATTTCACTGATATCTACATTTTTATTAGCTTGGTCCAAATCTCTTAGTACAGACATGAATGTGGAAATATTCTGTTTAAAAGCTAAAGTTCAAATTTCCAAAAAGAAGTATTTGAAATTTGAAAATTTGAGTTTCATCTTTTCATTTTGACTGATGCCAAATAACTAAAAAACTGCATGTACATATAACTGAAAAATATCATGCATTCAACTTCTCCTTAAAAGGGTGAAGGGGGGTGCTTTATCTTGCATTTTAACTGGTGATCAGGAGCGGCCTTAGGTAAACTGGTACCCTAGGAAAACGGGCTCCATGGCGCCCCCCTCACACCACCTGTTGCCCCCATCCTGGTCTACCAACACCAAATAAATACTGGAAAAGTGCCCCTGCTAGAGTGGCACCCTAGGCAGCCGCCTAGATGGCCTATGCCTAAGGCCGGCTATGCTGGTGATGCTTCTATTCTTGTACCTGTTCCCATACCTGAAATAAATTTTGAGGATGTTTAAATATGTAGTAGTTTTGTATCATTATTTATCTGAAAGGTGCCTTTAAAAAATAAAGTACAACAAAAGACGAGTGAACCAGCACGCAGGCAAATCCAGTGATATGTTAGCTGAGTTCAAAATGAAAAAGAATGACTTTAATAATTCCAAACAATTTTTCAGGTGCGCAGATTGAAGTGAAGCCCTTTAGTGATTCCAAGCAATTTCCAGATACACGAGTGCACTGGTTTCCAGTGATTTTTTTTTCATTTTAAAAAATAAAGTGACTGATAGCAATTGTAATTAAAATACTTTGTTCATCTTTTTGACAGATATAACTGACGTAACCATAAAATAGTGGATATTATTGCTGGGATTTTTTATGTGTATATTTAAAACCGAAAAAAACGTGAAATGCCATGCTTGTTTGCTGACAGAAAACATCACAAATGTGAAATGAGCACTTGAAGAAGAGCTTGAAGAAGGGCTTAGGTCAGCTCCAAAGCCTGAGTAACTGGATCAATTAATTATGGAATTTTTCGAACTGCATATTGCTGGGACCATATAATCCAAGTTCCATAACTTCAAAAACTAAAAGAAAAAAGAAAACTGTGTTTTTGGTCTAGACCATAAAAAGTTTGACATTTTTTTAAGTCACTCTTTCAAATGGGACCAGAATAACAAAACCAGTAGTGGTCCAATACAAGGTTTTATATACTCATTTTCCCTAAACCTGATCATTACTATGCTCTGTAAATTTCTCTCCTGTAACCATCTGCATTCTGCTGCATGCTGGAAGACACACTTATGCATTTCATGTGCTATTTTATTAGCCACTTGTCTAGTCAATGGTTACCCATTACAGACATCTGAGGGGAGGGCCACACAAATATACACCTGCACTTATACAATGATACAGTTATTGCTGGCAAGCAGGATTGAATGTTATCCATCAGGTTTTTGATGGATAGGCTATTGTAGAGGTATAAAGTGTTTATGGGCATACTCTCTGGGATTACAGTTGAGGAAGCTGGCCCTGTGGCTGTGACAAGACTTTCACATACCCACTCAATGTACTGTTCTTCTTATAACATTACTGACAAAACCTCTACTGTGCTAACAAAGCCTCTTTTTTCAGCAATGGATGAGATCATGTATTTCCTCACAAGGATGGAATGCCTGGTCGACCTGGTAAGTATTTGTCCTATCATTCCTTATCTTTCAATTAATTTGTCATTATTCTATCATTTGCATTATTTTAATTATTATGTTCTACCTTTGCCTCCCGCTGCTCAGTGTAATCGCAGTCACCTCGGTCGCAGCCTTTCGCTGTTGCTGTTCGATCACGATATGGTTTCTTACCCTCCTTATTCTGCAGTTACTCTCCCTGTCAGTCTGTCTTGTCTTACTATCTGTCTTGTATCATAACCTTTACATCTTCCTTAATATACATCTCCTGCCCTTACTTCTCTTCATCTATCCCTTTCTTCCCTGATTATATTTTAGGAAAAGGGAGCCTATCCCCACCATAAATGCATACCCTCTTCTCTCACCTCTTCCTGCTAATTTCTCTATCTCATCCTTCTGTTCTTCTCCTATATTCTGTTCTCCCTTCTTACTGTGCACTCCCTTTTCTCCCATATAAATTAAATTATCTGTTGCTCATCTTTGGAAACCTTTATATTAATGCTGCAGGTGGATTTATCTGGTTTACCCTCATTTCATTGAGTAAATGTTAATAGCATCATCATTTTTTTGAAAATTCAGTTTTTAAAAACATAACTTTGAAACATTTTTGGCAGCCGCCCCCCTCGCATCCCTCACTCCCTAAAATTATACAAACTAATGATACAGTCACAATACAGTGGAGAAAAAGGAAATCGAGTAAAAGTGCACAGTACAATACATTGTAGTTAAATGAACTGCAGCATACATGTAATTGTCAGTAATGACCTGTTGGAAAGCTGAATTTATCTGAATGCAAGCATTACTATGGCGAGGTACATACATGATCTCACAGTAAAAACTTGAGATATCAGTACAAAGCTATGCATCTCTGCTTACCTGGTAAAAATCACAACGTTACAAGTGACATTCACATGTGCACATCTTATCTATCTGGTGAGGGCTCCTCTTACACATTTTATTTGACTCATCCAGTTACAGCTTTGCACAGTTTGGTTGGGCAGTCTGTCCTAAATTACTGCTTTTTTACTATACCTCCTTTGCATTCGATGCAGCATCACTGTTTGTTTGTTACAGTGGCACATTTGTACAGTCCATGACTATACTACCCTTTGAGAATCCTGCACAAGTATTAAATTACACATTTGACATTTTAAACTGGAACTATTATCTGCCCCACTTCTGAAGCCTCAGGCTGCAAGTTAGCCTAGAGACATGCAAGCAAACAACACCTACCCAGTTTGCATGCCTTCTAGACGTTTACTGCTGTACAAGGGCAACACTTTACACCTTAAAACATTGCAGCAGTTTTCTGTTCCTTTTCATTCTTTTTCATAGGTTCATAGTTTCATAGGTTGGTGCTAGGCTATTGGACCTAGGGCCTATACAAGCCTAGCCATAACAATTCCCTGGATACTTCTTCCTGCAATATTTACTTCCTTAGACCCCTGTCTAGCAGGATGACTGACGTGATCCCCGGGGTGAATTTCCTATCTCCCATCCAATCGTCAAGGTTCCTTTTGAAGACCGCCAATGAGGCGCTCTACTTGACATGTATGGGCAGTCTATTCCAGAGTATGGGGAGTCTCTGGGTCAGGAACCTATCCCTCCAGCATGTTTTGTTCATTGTGATGACAAGGATTAGATCCTTGGAGCATGTGGCACTGAGGGATTGGGATTTCTTTAAGTGTAGCATGTCCAACAGCTCAGGGTTTGATATGGCCTTGTATGTTAAGCAGAGATCGCCTCTGAGTGGACGATATGCCACAGAGTATAGCTAGAGTTTTTTTAGATGGTTAGTATAGGGCATCTGCTTTAGGCCTGTGATTCTTTTAATGAGGTATTTCTGCAGCCTTTCAGGCTGTTGCAGATGTCTTGAGATGTACATGCCAAACGGGGCATTACACTCTATAATGAGTCTAATGAGGGATGAGTACAGTGAGACAATGACCACCTTTTTTCTGGATGAAAAGCCCTTAGTGATGCGGTGTGCCACACATAAGGATTTTATGACTGTTGTGGCAATGTGGTTATCGAAGGTGAGGCCACTGTCCACCTGTGTCCCTAAGTCTCTCAACACACTTTCAATGTTTAGTGTACTGACACCTATATGGTAATTCATGGGTACATGGTTTTTCCCAAAGGGGATAACTCTACATTTCTTGGCATTAAGCTTGAGCCCATGGCTCTGGCACCAAGCATCTGTTTCTGTCAGGCCCTTTTGTAGAATATCCACATAATTTGGGGATTCAATAATGGCTCCCAGTTTGCAGTCATCTGCAAACTTTGTTAGCCAGAGTCCCTTAGTGTTGGCCTGTACTTCAGAGAAGTAGATGCCAAACAGGAGCGGTCCCAGGACTAAACCCTGTGGTACTCCACTTGTCACTTGTCTGGAGCTGGATTTGGAGTTGGCTACTTTTATAGTCTGGGTTCTGTCAGTAAGCCAGGTGGCAACCCATCGAGTGACGTAGGGATTTATGCCCAGTTTAGTAAGTTTATCTATGATTCCAGAGTGGGGGATGGTGTCGAAGGCCTTAGCGAGGTCCAGATAGGCTGTGTCAACCACCTTACCCTCATCCACAGCTCTGGAGACTGATTTGAAGAAGTCAATCATGTTCAGGAGACAATATCGGTCCTTCACAAACCCAAACTGGGTGGGGTCCAGTGTTTGAAGGTTGCCAGTGTCTTTGTTTATAAGTTCCATGATAATGCGTTCCATGCCTTTGCAGATCAGACTCGTCAGACAGATGGGATGGTAGTTACTAGGATCTAAGGTGGATCCCTCCTTGTGGAGTGGGATAACTGTAGCTGTGCGCCACTCAGGGGGCACAAAGCCTGAGGTGAGGCTATGATTAAACATCACACTTAGGTGAGGTGCCAGTTCATTTTGTAGTTCATGTAGTACACAGTCCGGGATGTCATCTGGTCCCATGGATGCTGCATTCGTAGCTTTGGAGAGTACAGTTTCTACCTGTGTGGCAGTGATTACCGGAATTTGGCAATATTTTGGTATTGAGATGGGCCCTTTAGGGGGTGAGGGGGGGTGAAGTTTGCACTAAATCAATCTGCCAGGATATTGACAATATCCCTGGGAATCAGTATATTTAATACCATTCTGTTATAGCTCAGAGCATATCTGAGCTTTGACATTTAGATTCTTGGCATAACTATAGAATGCATTGTGGTTGTCTTTGGAATTTTTGGTAATTTTATTTTCGTGACTAGCTTTGGAGGATTTTATGAGGGATCTCAGCTTCTTACTTAGGCTAGTAAGGGAGTTTTTTGCATCCTGGGATTCTCCTCTTTTCTGCAACAGTTTCTTTCTTCTGTTGTATAGTTTGTTTTGGCAGGGGACCAACAGACTGGCTTCATTTTTTTGGAGGAGAGTGTCTTGGTTCTATTTGGGATGGCACGATTCATACACAAGTTGATGTGCTCATACAGTGCCTTAGTGTAGGATTCAGCAGTCGAACTTTCAGCTCCTATCTGCATGGGTGTCTGACTTGAGCAACATGAAGTTGGCTTTGGAGAATTTTTTTACGGAGGTTTCTTTACTGGGGGGTGGGATATGGATGTTAAGGGTGATTTGCTTATGGTCAGACCTAACCAATGAGGGGGTGACCACTGGTGTGGAGCATCTATCTCCCATGTTGGTAATGACTAGGTTTAGGACATTGGAGCCCCTGGTGGGACAATGGATTAGTTGATCCAGGGTGTTGGAATTTAAGAGTTCAAAGAACCGTTAGGAAAAGGTTTTGGTACCCAAGTAGTTTTCCCAGTTAATGGCAGGGTAGTTGAAATCACCCAGTATTAGGGTATTTGGTTGTATTTTAATACTGTCCTGTATGTTTACAAAGGTGTAGTGAGATTCTTGGGGTGTGGTGGAGGATCTGTAGCATGTTACAATTTGGATTGCAGTCTTCCCTAGTGTTAGTTGCACCTGGAGAATTTCAGATGCATTGTGTTGGGCAACTAGCCTGGAGGTGTGGATATCCTTGGTGAATATGGACACTCCTCCACCTTTAGTGTTTCGGTCTTGGTTTGGTGGTCGGAAAGTTTGGTAAGACTTGTAGCCTGGTATTGCAGGTGTGGTCTCTGGAGCCTTGAACCAGGTCTCATTTACTGCACAGATATCAATGTTCTCCATTTTTAGGAGTGCCTCAAGAGAGTGCATTTTGAGGTTTAGACTTCTAGCATTGAGTAGCATTACCTTCAGATTTTTCATGCTTGTCTCTGTTACGGTGGTGGTTTTGTCCTTTGAACCTTGCCTAAAAAAAGCACTATGGGGGTGGCAAGAGCTTTAGCCAGTAACCTGAATCACAGGTTTTATTTTTTCATCTTGTATTGCTTGCTTACAGCCTTCAGTTTATTTAAGTTTTTATATACAGTGGATATAAAAAGTATACACACCCCTGTTAAAATGCCAGGTTTTTGTAATATATAAAATGAGACCACAATAAATAATTTCAAAACTTTTCCCACCTTTAATGTGACCAATAACCTGTACAATTCAATTGAGAAACAAATCTGTTAGAGGAAAAAATAGAAAAATAATAGAAAATGTACAATAAGCTGGTTGGATAATTGTGCACACCCATAAACTAATGCTTTGTTGAAGCACCTTGTGCTTAAATTACAGCATTCAGTCTTCTTGGGTACATACCTACCATCAATAAAGAGATTCTGATTAACCCCAAATAATGTTCGGCTGTCCTAGTAGGATTTTCCTGACATTTGCTCAGTTGCCTGCCATAGCAAAAGCCAAGGCTCACAGAGAGCTTACAAAGCATCAAAGGGATCTCATTGTTGAAAGGTATCAGTCAGGAGAAGGGTACAAAAAATGTTCACAGCATTGGATATACCATGGAACACAGTGAAGACAGTCATCAAAAAGTGGAAAATATGGGACAACAGTGATGTTGCAAAGAACTCGATGTCCCCCCAAAATTGATGAAAAGACAAGTAAAATACTGGTCAGGGAGGGTGCCAAGAGACCTACAGCAACGCTGAAGGAGCTGCAGAAATTTCTGGCCAGTACTGGTTGTGTACTACATGTGACAATCTTCCATATTCTCCATATGTCTGGCCTATGGGGTAGGGTTGCAAGACAGAAGCCTTTTCTTACAGAGAAAAACATCCAGAACCGGCTAAAATTTGCAAAATTCAATATATTAAGTCTCCCAAAAGCATGTGGGAAAATGTGTTATGGTCTGATGAGACCAAGATTGAATTTTTTGGCCACAATTTCAAAAGGTATGTTTGGTACAAATACAACTTCGCATCACCAAAATAACACCATCCTCAAGGTGAAGCATGGTGGTGGCAGCATCATGCTTTGGGGTTGCTTTTCTTCAGCTGGAACTGGGGATTTAGTCAAAGTGGAGGGAATTATGAACAGTTCCAAAAAACAGTCACTTTTGGCTCAAAACCTTCAGGGTCATGCTTAAAAGCTGAAGATGAAAAATCATAAAAAATGTATATTGTATATATATGTATATGTATGTATATGTATAATGCTGAAAAATGTATAGTCATACCCTTCGGGAAAAAACAAGGTAACCCCAAGCTACCATATAGGTGGCAATCCACTAAGCACAGAAGAGGTTATCAGGGACCTGGGGACCCAGGTTGACAGTGGCCTTTCTTTTGACACTCAAGTTGCTAAAGTGGTTAGAAAGACCTTCTACATTGCCCACCTGATCATGAAGGGATTCACATCCAGATCTAGTGAGGTCATTGTTCCCCTGTACTCTTCACTTATCAGACCAATGATCGAGTACAATGCCCCATTCGGGATGTATCTCACCCGACATCTGCAGCAATTGGAGAGACCCCAAAAGTTCCTCACCAAAAGGATAAAGGGACTCCAAAATCTGTCATATGCTGCCAGATTGAAGAAACTCCAGCTCTATTCAGTCGCATACCGTCTGCTCAGAGGTGACATGTGCCTGACACACAAGGCCATGTCCAACCGGAATTAATGGACATGCTCCACCTCAAAAAATCCAAATCCAACAAAACCACTAGAGCAAGCGACTTAAACCTTAGCACGGATATAAATAGGATGTGCTGGAGGGATAGATTTATCACTCAGAGACTCCCTATGCTGTGGAATAAAATCCCAGTCCATGTGAGGCAGAGCACCTCGCTGGCTCTGTTCAAGAGAAATCTTGACCTGTGGATGGGAGATCGTAGGTTTACCCCGGGAATCATCTCTGTGTCACTGCTGAACAGAGGCACAACAAACTAATGGGTACAGTATTTTTTCATATAAGGGGTGGCGTAAGCCACAAAACTTTGGGCTAGGCTTATAAATGCCTTAGGGCAGATAGCCTAGTATAAACCTATGAACCTATGAACCTATGAAAAGCAATTTCACCTTTCAACATGACAATGACCCCAAGCATACATCCAAATCAACAAAAGAATGACTTCACAAGAAGAAATTAAAAGTTTTGGAATGGCCCAGCCAGAGCCCAGACCTAAATCCAATAGAAAATCTGTGGGGTGACCAGAAGTGGGCTGTGCACAAGAGGTGTCCTCACAATCTGACAGATTTGGAGCACTTTTGCAAGGAAGAGTAGGCAAATATTGCCAAGTCAAGATGTGCCATGCTTATAGACTCCTACCCAAGAAGACTGAATACTGTAATTAAATCAAAAGGTGCTTCGACAAAGTATTAGTTTTATGGGTGTGCACACTTATGTAACCAGCGTATTGTACATTTTTTTCTTTTTTTCTTTATCCCCTAAATGATTTGTTTGCTTTTCAATTGAATTGTGCAGGCTATAGATCACATTAAAAGTGGGAAAAGTTTTGAAATGATTTATTCTGGTCTCATTTTTTTTATATCACAAAAACCTGGCATTTTAACACTTTTTACATGTGTGTATATATGGGTCTACTTCATTTGCCCTAACTTACAATTGATTGACACCCATATGACTGACCCCATTTGACTGAAATTTCATTTGATTGACACTTCATCTGACTGACAAGTATTATTGGCAGTCTCCAGATCACTGTAAGGCAAGTAAATGGAATATGTCCCCTTCCCCACTGTAGTGTGACCCTGAAGTTAGAATATATAGTTAGGGGGTGTGGGGGGCACTGCCCCCCACAATGGGGGGTGTGGGGGGTGAAGCCCCCACTTAATTTCATATTATATTGTTTGGTTTGCTTTAATATTGCTTAGTGAAACAAAAGTAAGTGGGGGGCTTCACCCCCACACCCCCATTGTGGTGGGGTGCCCCCCATAACTATATATTCTAACTCCAGGGTTGCACTACAGTGGGGAAGGGGACATATTCCATTTACTTGCCTTACATTGCTCTGGAGACTGCCAATAATACTTGCCAGTCAAATGAAGTGTCAGTCAAATGAAATTTCAGTCATTTGGTCTCAGTCAAATGGGTGTCAGTCAACTGGAGGTTAGGGCAAATGAAGTAGACCCGTATATATATATATATATATATATATACATATATATATATATATATATATGTATATATGTGTGTGTGTGTATATATATATATATATATATATATATATATATATATTTTTATTTTTTTTTTTTTTTTTTTTATAGCTAATTCTTCATCTATATAGACTTAATATAAAATGTATTATGCATTAGGCTGTGTATGAAACAAAGTTGGGATTTATTTCTGTCTCACACGTCTTTGTAGATATCAGTGAAGCACAAAGAATTATTTGATATGGAAGGCAAATACTCCTGCAAAGATTCATGCAGGAGCAGTCTGATGCATTTTTTTGGTTTATATAAATGTATAAGTCTTTACATAATTCATGAAACAAGAATAATTATTAGCATATCCATCATGCTCTATTTATTGAAAATGTTTTTTTTTTATTTTTCACTGTTAACTTGGCCTTCAAAACCTCTTTCTAAAATGAAATTGCATGAATAAGTTTTGAGTCAGGCACAGCTGTGTTGATTAATATTAACCACATCTATTCCAAGTGCGATATAACTTTTTATTTCTTTGTGCCAAGGACAGGAAAACAAGCTGCATTGCTTTGCAGAAAGACCTCACTGGTATTCTGTATTGATAAGAATTGCCTAATTGGTTTAATCTAAGACACATTAGGAATGCAACTTTTAGACTACTGTAATGACTCTTGAACCAAACAATGAGAATGAGTCTTTGAAATAACATATTTTTGGCATAAAGTGCTTAATAATACGAAATACTGCATTCACCCAGCTCAGACATCCTTATAGCAAAAGTAAATCCACTGATACTACAAATCATATAAAAGAAAACCATTCACTCATTTACTGTGGTATTCAGTGGCTGAGCAAAATCCACTAGCACTACAGATCATATAGTGCAAACCATGCTGTTTTGCAGTTATATCAAAAGTGTGGAAATCCTTGTTAATGATCCCACTACTGACACATGTAGGTGTCTAATCTACTATTGTTATTCCATGAAATCAAGAAGCCCATGATTCACTAATTGCATTTCTTATAATACACAACAAAATCTTCCTATCCACCCATCTGCTGTAATGCCCTAAACCATCCTGCACCCAAACAGCCACTATCCACTGTTCACTTGTGACCCTGGCAGGTGTTGTATCCACTATTGTCACATATCTCAAATAAAGAAAATAGTATTGAGTGCCTTTCTTTCGCTTGTAAAAAAACAAAGTGATGTAGTGTCACTTCACAGCATGAGATTCTCCTGTTTAATTCTCAGATAGGATATCTTCCATGTGGAATCTGCATGCTCTGCCTGTGTTTGCGATTCACAGGCTACCTCCCATGGGAAGTCTGAATGCCCTGCCTGTGTTTGCGATTCAAAGGATACCTCCCATGGGAAGTCTGAATGCCCTGCCTGTGTTTGCGATTCACAGGATACCTCCCATGGGAAGTCTGAATGCCCTGCCTGTGTTTGCGATTCACAGGATACCTCCCATGGGAAGTCTGAATGCCCTGCCTGTGTTTGCGATTCACAGGATACCTCCCATGGGAAGTCTGAATGCCCTGCCTGTGTTTACGATTCACAGGATACCTCCCATGGGAAGTCTGAATGCCCTGCCTGTGTTTGCGATTCACAGGATACCTTCCATGGGAAGTCTAAATACATTGCCTGTGTTTGCATGGATTTTCAATGGACATTCCAGTTTCCTCCCACATTCTAAAGGCATGCAGTAGGTGTACTGAAACTCTACACTGAACAGGTGTGTGAGGGGGCTTGCTCCTCCAGATACACCAGTCAACCATACTTCCCATCTGATGCTGTACAACTGCCTTCTTGTCTAGAAAGGACTTATCACTGCCAAGAGTGTTATGCAGTTGCTAGCTTACTTAATTTCAACCAGTGGCTATAACGTAACTTAACAATTAAGATTTTTATATAAGGTTCCACTGTGGAATTCAGAGGACCATACTTCATGATTTATCCTACTCTTTTTGTGAAACTTTATTGAAGAAGCTGACTTCATAGCAACTCTAAAAATGACCATCTGTACAGAATATTTTAATAACAGACGCTGCACCATAATGTAAGGGGCAGTATGGTGCAGCATCTGTTAATGAAAGTGTCCAAATGGACAGATGAAAAGTTAGCAAGCAAGGGAGAGTAGTAGTGCTGAAATTAAATTCATCCTCAAGTCTTGGTGAGTACCTTCATGAGGTGGACTCTGTTTTTCACAAAATCTCACTAAGGCGACACTGATATATAGACTACATTTATATAGCATATATCATTAGACAGAAGAAGGTTAAAAATTTAAAAAGATAGCTGGGAGCACAAAACCCAAGATAAAAAAGTGCCCAGTCCTGGTAGGCACACTGCTTGACAAGACTGGAAAAGATGACAGTGTAGAATCCTCAAAATATGGAAACATTCCTACAATGGGTGACAGGCCAAGCCCAGAGGAAGAATGCCCCCCCCCATTGTAGAAGGAAGTAGTAGTCCACAAACATCATAAAAACTGGTAGGCCAAAGAACAGCCATAAAGACATAAAGTGGACTATTGAGGATAAGAAAGAAATTATGTATTGTTACTATTATGCAAAAAGCCCAGAATTTCCAGACACAAGATATACAAAATGATTAACAGAGAAATTAGAGGAAAGAAAAACACTTCCATGAGAATGTCAGGAGCTTCAAATAAAATTTGTATTCATTAATACAACAGATTTGTGAAAAAGAGTATATCGATCAAGAAACATTGATCTGTGTGGAAAAGAAGCATCTGAGGAAGTGCGAAAATATAAACAACAAAACCTAGAGATTTTTGAAAATTATAAAAAAGAAATATGGACATGGGAAAGAAAGAGAGATTTGATATGGTGCAATATTTATGTCAAGAAGAAACCAAATTAATCAATATTAAAAAAGCAGCCCCAAGGAAATTTGAAGAGAAATACAGGCAAAGGCATCCAGATATGGAAAATTTCATATTAAAGAAAATAATATCACAAAGATGTAATGTGGAAAAGAAGATTAGTAAAGTAGAAGTTAAAAAAATAGAAGCTGAAGTTATGGAGTGCCTGCGAAGTGAAGGATTTGGTATAGAAGGTCTGACACAAGTTACATCACAGCATGATGGAGTGAGTCCACAAAGTAAGGAGAAGCAGGAAGATCAAGAGACATCTGAAAAGGAAATATGGACATGGAAAAGATAAAGAGATTTAATATGGTGAAATATTTATGCAAAGGAAAAAGCAAAACTAACCAATACAAAAAGAGCAGCACCAAAGATATTCAAAATCAAATACAGGCAAAGCAAAGCACTCTGGACATGGAAAACTTTACAATATAAAAAAATAAGAAGATAAAGAGGAAAAGTAGAAAAGGAGATTAGCAGTGGAAAACTTAAAGAAATAGAAACTGAGATTATGGAGTACTTGTGAAGTGAAGGATTGTGTTTAGAAAATCTAATTCAGAAAGCACCACAATGGGATAGAGCAATTGATATCCAAATTAAGGCAAAACCAGTGGAATGGGAAGCAATTGGTCAGGTGCTATATGAAGAATTTTTGGAGCCTTCCACAGGAAACCAGTATAAGTGTTCACTTGAAGCTGGACAGCAAGGGAAGGAACAGGAAACTGTGGAAACTCTGACACAGTCAATGTTGAGGAGTGATAGGCCAGTAAGTTCTCATATGACAGAGCAACGGATGGCACAGGATGAAACTGACGTGACTGTGCCACAGGAAGATGCTATAGAACTTTCTGTAGAATGTCCACAGGAAATGGAAAACAAAAAATGTTCCCTCAGTTTAAAAAAAAATGAGCTAAGAGAAGAGTTGATTTAATAGAGATAGATAGACATATTATGGTCAATGAAAGAAATAGACTGCAGAAGGTCAATAAAACCCAAAAAGTCAGAAGTTTGATAAAACAAATGAACACAGTAATTAGGACTGTCTATAGAGATCTATGTGATATAACAGAAGTAAACTAGATATATTACTGTGCAGCTAAATTTTTATTTTATTTTTTTATTTTTTAAAAAAAATAAAATAAAAAAAAAAATGTGATATAACAGAAGTAAACTAGATATATTACTGTGCAGCTAAATTAATAACTGATAAAGTCCTACTACAAGAACACAGGGTAGTGAGGGAAAAATTGAATGCCATCATGGAAATATTGAATAGAGAAAACTATAAAGCAGTTAAGACAAGAAGTGTCACTGTTAGAAGAGTATAAAAAAGGGCCTCAGTTCAACAAAAATACTAAGACAAATAGACGTAATGAAAGCAATGCGCAGTATTAGAACAGACTAGGATCTATCATGCGCTATCGCAAAATAAGCTAAAAATCTCAGCACAGGTAGAAAAACTTAGAAGCTACACATATAAATATAAAGGAAAATACAAAATAAGCAATTTATTGATGACCCCAAAACGTTTTATAGAGAGGTGGGGAACAAGGTAAAAG
The DNA here is from genome assembly GCF_019279795.1 of Protopterus annectens. Classification (NCBI taxonomy): domain Eukaryota; kingdom Metazoa; phylum Chordata; order Ceratodontiformes; family Protopteridae; genus Protopterus; species Protopterus annectens. The sequence goes on along the minus strand of NC_056727.1, from coordinate 1,127,320,183 downwards.
TAACTGAAAGACCACCAAAAAAAGAAGAAATAGATACATTTTGGAGAAGCATTTATGAAGATCCTGTGGAATATAACAAACATGCTAAATGGATGGAAGAACTAAAAGAAAGAATAAGAAGTTTAAAGGTACAGAACATGCAATAGGATGAAGTAACTGCCAGAGAAATTGAAACAAAGTTAAGAAAAGCCTCCAACCGGAAAACCCCAGGCCAGAAGCAGTATCTAACTTCTGGTTAAAAGTATTAACATCTTTGCATGAAGATTTAACTATGAATAAGAACTATTTATATGTGCACGCATAACAGACACCAACCTGGCTAACAGGAAAAACAATGCTACTACTTAACAGTGAACATGCAAGCTACCCTAAAAACTATAAACTAATAACTTGCCTTCTGACGCCGTATAAACTATACACTGGAACTGATGCAGACAAAGTTTATAGTAATTTAGAATAAAACTCAATTATAGCAATAGAACAAAAAGGCAATAAAAGAAAGTCATATGGATCAAAGGATCATTTGTTGTTAAAGCCATAGTGGAGAACTGTAAAAAGGGGAAGAATCTAAGTATGGCATGGATGACTACAAAAAAGCATTTGATAGTATCCCACATTCATGGATAAAAGAATGCTTAAAAAAGTATAATATACGCCCTACACTATTACATTACAGTGACCATGAAACAGTGTCAGACAACTTTGCAATTAAGCCATGATAAAGGAAAAATTATTATACCAGGGATAAAAATTCAAAGGGAGATATTCCAGGGTGATTCTCTGTCAACACTGTTATTCTGTCTTGCCCTTAACAAATTAAGCTGTCTTCTTAATAGCTTAGGCCATGGCTATAATTTGGCTTCTAGAAAACAACAAAGTGTAAAGACTTCTCATCTTCTCTTTGTCGATGGGTTAAAACTGTATAGCTCATCAGATGAGGAACTGAAAACATAACTGCAAGCTGTTGAAACTTTTTCAGATGATATAAGAATGTCATTTAGTATTGATAAATGTGCAAAAGCAACATTTAAAGCAGGAAAACTGCAGCACCAGGAAAATATCAGTTTGGGACAAGAATGTGATATAAAAGTTCTTGAGCAAGAGGGAGTGCATAAATATTTGGGAATTCATGAAGTATCACAATAAAACATGAACAAATGTGAATAAAACTTAGTGAGAAAATACTTTAGAAGACTTAAATTAATCCTGAAAACAATGTTGAAATGTAAGAACAATTCCAAGCTAAAACCAATTTGCTCTTCCTGTCCTAACCTGCAGTTTTGGAGTGGCACCAAAACATTTTGGATAGATTAGATAGGAAAACAAGAAGGATGCTTCATGCTCACCAAATCATTTATAAAAATCAGTGTATACCAATATTATATATTCCCCATTCCAAAGGAGGGATGGGCCTCCTTGAAATTGATTACATGTATAGATCTGCAGTTGTGGGACTCCACACATATCTGCTGACCTCACAAGACCCAAACATAGTGAAAGTTTTGAAACATGAGGAGAAAAAGTCTAAGATGACTTCTCTGCTTAATCTAGCAGACGTATATCGGTGTCAAGAAAGAATGGAAATCAAACCAGAAGTAGCTAGAAATCAGGCAGCAACTGAATATAGCAAAAAAAGAAAGAATATAAGGCAAAGGACCAGATGAGAAGGCAAAAAATGTGGAAAATGCATAAATATAATTGCAAGTATAGAAAATTTCTGGAAGAACCTCATGTTGATGAGTAATGAATGCAAGAATAGTTAAGGAGAGATTAATTCAAACCAAGAGATGAAAGGTTAATATCGGTGGTCCAAGATAGTGGGCTACATACTCATTGGTTTACAAAGTCCGTTGAACATGTGGGAGAAACAGACAAATATAGGTTTTATAAAACCAAATTGGAAACAGTCACACACCTCATTGCTATTTGTGACATACTAATGGCAGAAGGACTGTATACTGAAAGTCATAATAATGTGGCAAGAGTGTTGCACTGGAGATTGTGCAAACATTATGCTATTAAAGTGGCTGAAAAACACTGAAGACATGAGTCACAAAGCATCATAGAAAATGATGAAGTTTATATAACATGGAATCATCCATTACCAACAGTTCAAAAAACAGATGCTAGAAAACTGGATACAGTGGTCCATGAAAAGAAAACAAAAGTAGCATTGATCATTGAAATCACCACACCCAGTGACTACAGTGTCATGCATACAGAAAGACACAAAGTCATAAAATATCAGGATCTGCAGGCAGAAATGAGAGCAATGTGGAAGAAAGATACCCAGACAGTTCCAACAGTAGTAGGAACATAGGGTCTTATAAAAAAGAATCAACAATTATATTTAGGTATGTTACCAATACATGTAACCCTACATGAATTGCAGAAGATATCATTACCGGGTCTATATTAGATCACCGAATGCTTATAAAAGTGAACGGTGATTAATCGACCCTATGTAAGTGAAAGCTTACAATTTCGAAGTGTCAGAACAGTGATTTTTTTTCCAAGGGAAAAAAAAATCTCTGTTCCAACAAAAAAAAAAATATAATAAAAACAATTTCAAACATTACATTAAGTGGGGGGCTGCGACTCCCACATCCCCCCTACTTAAATATACCAACTCTGAGACTGCACTACATTGCCAAAAATGGCAAAGTACCGAAGCGGCCAAGCAAATTCTTTCCCAGGGAAAGAATTTGCTTAACAGCCACTTTGATATTTTGCATTTTCAGACTTTTATGTTCGACCAAGATGCATTTGAAAGAATGCGTCTTCGGTCTTGTAATATAGACCCTCATTACTGGGCACATTCCGAGTGCTGTGAAGAGCACTTTTGGCTAACATCAAAGATTGAAACAATATCAATTTCATGAACTTTAATTGCACTTTGATTTAGGAGTAGGATCCATTCCCGTCATGGTATTAGAAACCAAAATACTTAAAGAAATTAAACAAATAAATAAATAAAACATATTTGTGCTTTAGAAAATTAGTATACAATGGAAAGTTATGAAATGTTGACCATATCATTAATAAGTTTGAGTTAAGCAAAAATATCTGATTAGAAATTCAAAAATCATAGACAATTTGTTGAACATAAGATTAATCTAATGCAACCGACAGAAATTCTTTCCCCACATTCATTGATTTACTCATTATTCTAATGCACCAGAATAAAATTGGAAAGGGACTTCAATCTAAAATATATAAGGTACTTAAGAAATTAATAGTATGTCACAGAAAAACCTATTGGGATTATTTTAGACTTGTTAATAATACCTCTCCAAGTAAAGATGATAAAATACTAATACTCCAATCTTCAAAACAAACTACTTCATCACTAAGGTGGAGGATATTCTCTTGGACGTTCTTATGCAGAACCTTTATCACACCACATAAATTTGAATTGATGTATTATAAAGATATAGGATGCTGGAGATGTAAACTAAATGTTAAAGCTGACTGGCAGCATATGTTTTTTTGATTGTATATAACTTAAAACATATTGGGATAATATAAATTCTCTCTTACAGTCTGTTTTTAATGATAAATGTATGCTGACAAAATCTCTTAGTAATGTCTTTCGGCTTTTCCCGGATAGGGGTCGCCACAGCAGAACTCTGGTCCGCTAATGACTGGCAGTGGATTTTTACGGTGCTGAGTTGCCAGCCCAAAGCCCAACCCTCAAAGAAGCCACACCCATTCATGCTCACACCTACCTGCATGTCTTTAATGTCACTCGACCGGGGGGAGGACATGCAGACTCCACACAGAAGGAGTTCCAGCCGAGAATCGAATGGGAGAACCTCTTGCTGTGAGGCAACAACACTAACTGAAACACCATCACATTTGGGATGCTGATAAAATCTTTTATTTTATTTAATACGCTAATTCCCACTTGTGTCATGAAAATAAAATATCCTCTTTTATGGGGTATCTTAGCATTAGCAAGAAAAGTCATCACCGAGAACTGGAAGAATGAACTACTCCTACTATGAAGGAATTTGTATACTTGCCAACAGAAGTTTGTCATTTTGAACTTATCATCATCAAGACAATAACATCTAGAATCACCTTTTCATATAATAAATGGCTGAAATTCAGAGAACTGTTGGATAAACAGAATTTAATAATTAACTAGCAACTACTCATAACAGATTTCTTTTTCTAAACGAAAACAAGGCAAGTGCTCACAACGAAACAACCAAGCAGTTTCTTGAAACCCTTAAGTTCTTTGTTCATAGAATTTGTTATAAACAGCAGTAAAAACAGTTACGGTAAGCGCTTTCGCTAATAAGCTTCCTCAGACCATCTAACACTTAATAAAACAAAGACTCTATATATAAAAATTTTAAAAAATATTGTCCAATCACAATGATATTCCAATTAAGTCATACAACTTCTTAAAAGGACAATGTCATATCACATAAACCTAATCTATTATGATATAAAACATTTCATAGTACATTATTCAATGGAAAGAGTAGAAAATGCAAATAGCAAATACATATAAAAAGGGAACAAAAATACAGTATGTGAATGGGTATAGTAAACATTTTCCATCTCGTTTCTGTACCCTCCGTTTTTTAAGTAGGGGTTTGATGGATGCCCTTTCATTCAACCCCTTCCCCTATCTGCTCTGAGAATAATAATCCAGTTGTTTTTTCTGTATTCCATGTGATTCCTAATATCACCTTCTCTAATATGTGGAATAACAACCTCTAAAACCCTGAAATTAAAACTATGTGTGTCCCCAGCTTGCATAATATGTTTAGAAAGTGCGTTATGCTCTGCTTTTTTCTTAACATTATACATATGTTCTCTTATCCCGTCTTGAAAGACCCTATTTGTCTTACCAACATAGAACGAGTGGCACATTTCACATTCTGCTAAATATACCACATTAGATGTCATACAGGTAGCAGTAGCATGAAACACAAATTCTTTCTGGAGATCAGGATGATGAAAATTGTTTGATGTATTAATTAAGGGACAGAAATTACATTTGCCACAGGGTAAGGTAAATCCTGCCTTATATTTAGGTTCATTAGTACCCTTCTCATAACAGAGGAGTCTTTTTAGATTCTTCCTATTTTTATACAAAAATCTTGGTTTTTCACCTACCATTTCACTAATCCCTGAGTTCCCTTGCAAAATAGACCAGTTCTTACTAAAAATTTCAACCAAATCCTTATTATCATTGGTAAAGAAAAGAGGTATTTTAAGGGAATTCCTATTAATAGCATTTTCCTTATTTACTTTTTTGATGACTTCCTTACATGGCCCAAAGTATGGTGCCACAACATCCTCCCTTAGTGCACTAATTTCTTATAAATTCTTCACAATCTCACTCTGTTTGTACCCTCTTCTTATTAACCTGGATTCCTGGGTCTTCATTTCACTTTGGAACCCATCATACATAGGATTCAATCTAGAGGCCCTCATACCCTGACCTTTTATCACATTCTGAAAAATATAGCCAGGATGCATACTCGATCTAGCTAAAAGGGAATTCCTATAGCATACTTTCCGAAAACCCACTGTATTAATGAGGCCATTATCCAACTTCTCTATATAAAGATCCAAGTACTCTATACATGTACGAGACGACGTGATGGTAAATTTCAAACACTCAGTCAATTCATTCATCATTCGATGAAACTCACACAACTGATCTTGACTTCCTTTCCTTAACAGGAACAAGTCATAGACGAAACATCGATAAAATATAACGTGTTGCTTATACTCATCCTTCCCAAAAAGCACAGTGTTCTCCCAATGTGCCAAGAACATATTGGAGTAAATATTAGCAGATGAAGTGCCCATCGTTACGCTGTGTTTTTGGATGTACATCCTACCATTAAAGGTAAAAAGGTTATTCTCCAAGATCACTTCTAAGAAATGGCAAACAAGATCCGTTTGTACTGGACTGAGCTCACTATTGACCATAACATATTTTTGTACATATTACACACCCAAATCATTGGGAATGACAGTAAAAAGAGACTGTACATCAAATGTAATGAAAATCACCCCATCCAAATCATGAATCTCTTTAGTACATTCATAAAGATCTATAAGGAATTGCTTGGAGTCTCTAAGGACCACCTTGTTCTGACTAATCACTGGTCTCAGATGTTTCTCAACATAAACCTATAAGGGTTCTGTGACCCATCCTCCACCTGCCACTATGGGTCTCATTGGTGGATTCAGTGGTTCCTTATGTACCTTCAGCAGCCCTTGTATTAATGGTATCAAGGGATTAGCTCACTGAGATATTTGTAGGTGTTCTCTGTAATCAGACCTCCCCTGAAAACATCATTCAAAATGTCAGATATTAGACCAATAACCCTGTGGACATCTGTAACAGTAATCTTATTATAATACTTATCATCATCTAGCATCTCTTGCATGGACTGCAGATAATGAGATTTGTCCATGACCACAATAAGGCCACCCTTATCTGCTGGCCTTATAGATATCAGTTCATTTTCCTGTAATTTCTTTAGTGCTACTCTCTCATTATAGTTTAAATTATGTTTAAACTTCCTGTTAAAATCTCTTTCCTTACTATCATAAAACTTATACATTTCTTCTTCTGTAAGCTTCATATAAGCATCAACTAAAGGATGATTAACAGGAACATAGGTACTTAACTTCCTAAGGGAAGGGGGACACTGTTCTGTGCTGATAGAACCATCCTGCCCAGTAACCTCCCCAAATTGTAGTCATAACATGACATTCCTGCAAAAGACCTTCAGGTCTACAATGGTATCTGACAACTTACTCCTACATGGGGGGATGAAATTCAAGCCCCTACCTAAAACATAATTTTCCTCTAGGGATAGTTCATAAGATGAGATATTCAAAATTAATGATTCGCTGCCTTCCCCCACATCTTCTTCAGTTTTTGATTCGGGTTGTAATCCCCTGAAAATTTGCTCTTCTGGTGCCCTCGACTCATAGACCCCATTCGTCTCCCTCCCTTGTCTGTCCTGACTGGCAATGGAAAAGGGAGATTTCCCACCACCCTATTCATCAAGGCATTGGGGGAGTTATCATTTCCTCGAACATTATTAACATTAGTTTTTTGTCTAACAACTTATTCCTGTTCACTTTCATTACTAATAGTTCTCTTAATAACCACACTGGGGCACAGATTACCCTCTTGCTGTTGTGATACTCTTAAATCCTCAATGGAATGTTCCCCTTCCGTATTTCCAGGCAAACATTGTACCCAGTGTCACTAGACCTCATCAAGCTAATATCAGTTGGGTTCTCATCACTCCCAACACAGCATTCATTAATAACATTATCAGCAAGGTTTACAACATTACTATCGTTGGTCTTCGACTAATGACTCAGTGTGTTCTTGGCACATTGGGAGAACACTGTGCTTTTTGGGAAGGATGAGTATAAGCAACACGTTATATTTTATCGATGTTTCGTCTATGACTTGTTCCTGTTAAGGAAAGGAAGTCAAGATCAGTTGTGTGAGTTTCATCGAATGATGAATGAATTGACTGAGTGTTTGAAATTTACCATCACATCGTCTCGTACATATATAGAGTACTTGGATCTTTATATAGAGAAGTTGGATAATGGCCTCATTAATACAAGGGGTTTTCAGAAAGTATGCCATAGGAATTCCCTTTTAGCTAGATCGAGTATGCATCCTGGCTATATTTTTCAGAATGTGATAAAAGGCCAAGGTATGAGGGCCTCTAGAGTGAATCCTATGTATGATGGGTTCTAAAGTGAAATGAAGAACCTGGAATCCAGGTTAATAAGAAGAGGGTACAAAACAGGGTGAGATTGTGAAGAATTTGTCAGAAATTAGTACACTAAGGGAGGACGTTGTGGCACCATACTTTGGGCTATGTAAGGAAGTCATCAAAAAAGTAAATAAGGAAAGTGCTATTAATAGGAATTCCCTTAAAATACCTCTTTTCTTTACCAATGATAATAAGGATTTGGTTGAAATTTTTAGTAAGAACTGGTCTATTTTGCAAGTGAACTCAGGGATTAGTGGAATGGTTGGTGAAAAACCAAGATTTTTGTATAAAAATAGGAAGAATCTAAAAAGACTCCTCTGTTATGAGAAGGGTACTAATGAACCTAAATATAAGGCAGGATTTACCTTACCCTGTGGCAAATGTAATTTCTGTCCCTTAATTAATATATCAAGCAATTTTCATCATCCTGATCTCCAGAAGGAATTTGTGTTTCATGCTACTGCTACCTGTATGACATCTAATGTGGTATATTTAGCAGAATGTGAAATCTGCCACTCGTTCTATGTTGGTAAGACAAATAGGGTCTTTCGAGACAGGATAAGAGAACATATGTATAATGTTAAGAAAAAAGCAGAGCATAACGCACTTTCTAAACATTTTATGCAAGCTGGGGACACACATAGTTTTAATTTCAGGGTTTTAGAGGTTGTTATTCCACATATTAGAGAAGGTGATATTAGGAATCACACGGAATACAGAGAAACCAACTGGATTATTATTCTCAGAGCAGATAGGGGGCGGGGGTTGAATGAAAGGGCATCCATCAAACCCCTACTTAAAAAGCAGAGGGTACAGAAATGAGATGGAAAATGTTTACTCTACCCATTCACATACTGCATGTTTGTTCCCTTTTTATATGTATTTGCTGTTTGCATTTTCTACTCTTTCCATTGAATAATGTACTATGAAATTTTATATGGTACTAGATTAGGTTTATGTGATATGACATTGTCCTTTTAAGAAGTTGTATGACTTAATTGGAATATCATTGTGATTGGACAATGTTTTTTTAAATTTTTATATATAGAGTCTTTGTTTTATTAAATGTTAGATGGTCTGAGGAAGCTTATTAGTGAAACCGCTTACCGTAACTGTTTTTACTGCTGTTTATAATAAATTCTATGAACAAAGAACTTAAGGGTTTCAAGAACCTGCTTGGCTGTTTCGTTGTGAGCACTTGCCTTGTTTTCGTTTATATTAACTTTTTTTGCAATGATGCATTTACCCTGTGGATTATCCTCTTTTTTTATTTTGTTATACATTTCCTTTTCTGTTTAAAAAGCTTTGTTTTATAATAGACATAATTGTAAATAGTTATTTTAGTTGTTTATTATTTTTCTTTTTAACATGCATATTTGTTGTATAATATTTCTATTATCATATATTAATGTTTTGTTATTAAAATTTTCAGTAAAAACAATTGAGAAAAAAAGAAAATCATCAATGGCAAACCTGGTTAAGGATTGGCATACATATTTAGGAATCCATATTCAGCTGCAAATGAATAAAAAAATTCTAAATGAAAAAAATAATCAAAATCAGTTACCACTGAATTCATGTAGAGCTTAAATCAACTTCTATGAGAAGAATCACACAAACGATAAAGAACTTAATACTAAATTAAGTGCAGAAAAGTTGTTGCTCTAACTGTACAAGTTCTGAAAGTCAGTCAAAAGTCGGAATTCCTTTACATTGATCACAGTAGCTTCTGCTCACTATTGTTCCCTGTCTCACCTCTTTTTAACAGTAAAGATCATTAAATCACAAATCAAGACAGGATTGTTTAGATAAGTTGTGAATTGTCTTGTCTGCATTCTGTGTGATTTTATAGCTGACTAGGGCCCTTAGGATGGCTAGAGTTTGTCTGTCTAAATCCTATCCTTTTCTAACAAGAGGTGAAAATTAAAGGGGAAAAATCAAAATACTAATCAAAGTAAATCTTGTCTACAAGTTATCTCTTCTTTTCTACAAACAGTAAAAATCAGTGACAAACAATAAACTATAAATTCAGATAAAAGCTTCCCTTACTAAGCTACTGCACAGTCAATCACAAACCAATATAGGATTGTTTAGATAAGCTATGGATGGCTGAGGAATAACTGTCACACTTGGTTGTTCATTCTTTAGATGGCCACCCACATTTCTGATGCTGAGTCATGTCCACAGAGGTATTATTATGCTATTGTATGTTTAGTATACAATATTATCATGGAGGCCAGTCCTTTTCCAGGGCACATGGCAGATGACAGTGGCAGCCTGCAGCATAGCAGCTTCTGTTAATTATTCGTCAGGGTTACCTTCTAACCATCTTCTGCCTGTTTCATTATTTAGCAGTATATTGTCTCTTAGTTCAGTACCTGACACACTTGGTTACTTCTCCTTTAAATGCCTGACTACATTACCAGATATGATACCATTTCTTCCCAGCAGCTGTGGTACTATTCTTACATGCTACCTGCAAAGCACTGTGTGTATCTATGTCCATGCTCACATCCACATGTCCCCTGTGGCCTGGAGCCTATTATTGGAGGACAGGTCACTTCTGGTTAGTGGTATTGAAGCTGTCTCTCTCTAATATGCATGGCAATTCCCATTAGCCACCCCTTCTGTCCATTGTACTGTAATGGGTATATTATTATTGCTCATTGTCAGTTATATCCATTAATGCACTGCAGATGTGTATGTCTATTATGTCTTAAAATGCTTACATTGAGATCACTGGTATATTTGGACATTATTGTTAAATGTGTCAGCTCTTCTGCCACTTTGTGTTTCATCTGTGGTATTATTGTGTATCCAAAGGGCTTCACTGTTCTGTGGCATGCATCTTTTTGTTGCATTAACTTCTGCAGGTGTTTGTATGTGAAGTTATTGCAGTTATACAACAATATCATGTGCCACTGATGGAACTTTTACCTCCCTACCCAGGTGCGCTGCTTCGTTAGGTGGACTGTAGATATATCTGTGTTAGTTTTATAACTCAGTATTAGAATGAATCCTAAGTCACAGGACAGCTTTACCTGTGCTTCAGCATTGTTTAATTTCCTTCTGAGGATCAACTGTTAACCAGAGGAGAGACTCACTGTACAGTCCTTTCTGAGACGTAAGCTGCTAAATCTAAGGAATGATAACTAAGGAAGTGAGACCAAACCTTTTTGCATTTTTAAAGTACCATTTGCAGCTAAGTACATTCTTTACATTTTTATTCATCATTTTCATGATTTTTTAACTTGCTCATATTTATATAACAGTTAAACAAAATATACCTCATGAAGAAAACAAGTTGGATAAATGCAATATGTGTCATTTACCTGTTGGTATTTGAAACCTGACTTAATTTATGACACAGCTAGTTCCTTTTTGCAGATACTCACACACTGCATGTTGCATGTACGCATATATAGAAACAAGAATGTGGGTGGGTGTGTGTTGTGTGGGCATGTACGTGTGTGTGTGTGTGTGTGTGTGTGTGTGTGTGCATGTCCACACCTCCATGTTTGTATTTCTTTATGTATGCATATCCCAATAAACTCAAGGCCACTCAAAAACTGCTGTCACTAACTGCTAATAACATTTATTTTACATCTGTCACTAAAATGAAAACGGATAATGAGCTCAGAGATTGCGTCACAAAGCTCTGCAAACAGATAATGCTTCACTAATCACACCAATGTGTTCAAAACAGGAAAATCAGAGGCAGCAGTGCAATTGAGGCACAATTACAGAAGACCAGCAGATGATATGCTCAGAATATGTGACCTTTCATTATCTTGTTGTTATAGTTTACAGCATAAACACCAGGATAAAACCAGATAATTATTACCACAGAGAACAGTAAATCTTTATATGCTGCTCAAGATATCTTGTGGCAGCATGGAGATTGCACTTGGCAAACAATTAACACTGGTTTCACTTGCCTTTGTTCAAGTAACAATGCTTCATGTCAGATTGTAGTAAGCTGCATCTCTAGTTTATTGGATAAAATCAATCATCAGCACTAGAATGGGAGTAAATGGAAAACAGAAAACATTAAACAGAAAAATCACAGCAAATAATAAATGAAAATGCTGAATGGCACTGGTAATAGAGCTCTGCACACTGAAGAAACATTTTTCTGGACTTGGTGTTATTCCTTCTGTTTGCACAATAATGGATCAGGGTTGCCTTTTGTAGTCATGAAAAAAGAAACTGCCTATGAGGCTGTTAGGAATGTGGTACACCTAGCCCATAATATACTGATTGAACCCAGATGAACTCTTACAGTGATACCACTTCAGACTTGTTATGCTGTCTCAGAACCTACTGGTTCTTGTACAGGGCAATATCAGTACTGATAACCATACCATTAACTTCACTGGTGCAGAAACCAAGTCATGTTGGGAATTGTGTCGTTAGAAATGGTGGTGTGTGGGATGGAGAGGTACAGCCCTAGTAATGAGTGAATGAGAGTGGATTATTTGGCTGGAGAGAGAAAATACAGGAAACAAGAAGCTAAATATCATTGTCAAAGCAGAAATAAGTGATCAGACTAGAAAAAAAATCAGTGCAGTGCATAATTAGCTATAAGAAATAGGGAAGAGGCTTACGTACAGAACATACAATAACATTCTGGATGGGCTATCTTGACATACTGTAGATGTTACTGGGGTACTTTTCATCTTAAGTTCCAAACCTAGCTCTCCTGGGGTCTGAATGGAGAGATGGGGTCCGAATGGAGAGATGGGGTCTGAATGGAGAGATGGAGTCTGAATGGAGAGATGGGGTCAAAATGGAGAGGGAGGCAGGTCTGAATGGAGAGATGCAGTCCAAATGGAGAGATGAAAAGTCAGCAAGCAAAGGAGAGTTGTAGTGCTGAAATTGAATTCTTCCTCAAGTCTTGGTGAGTACCTTCATAAGGTGGACCCTGTTTCTCACAGAATCTCACCAAGGAGACACTGATATATAGACTGGATTTATATATCATATATCATGGACAAAAGTAGGTCAAAAATTAAAAAAAGATAGCTGTGTGCACAAGACCCACAATAAAAAAGTGCCCAATCCTTGTAGGCGCACTGGTGCCAGGACTGGAAAAGATGACAATATAGAATCCTCAAAATATGAAAACATTCCTACAATGAGGCAAGGCCAGACCCAGGGGAAGGATACACCCCCCCCCCATTGTAGAAGGAAGTATCAGTCCACAAAAGTCACAAAAACTGATAGGCCAAAGAAAAGCCATAAGGACAACAGAATGAACTATTGAGGATAAGAAAGAAATTATGTGTATTGTGAAAAAAGCTCAGAATTTCCAGACACAAGATATACAAAAATATTAACAGAGAAATTAGAGGAAAGAAAAATATTTCTACAAGAAAAACTGTTAGAGGCTTCAAATAAAAATTTGTGGTCATTCATACAATAGATTTTTGAAAAACAGTATATAGACAAGAAACTTTGATATGTTTGGAAAAAGAAGCATCTGAGGAAGTGCAAAAGTATAAACAACAAAACCTTTATATTTTTTGAAAAGTATAAAAATGAATTATAGATATGGGAAAGAATGAAACATTTGATATGCTGCAATATTTATGCAAGGGCAAAAGCCAAATTAATCCACATAAAGAAGGCAGCCCCAAAGATATTCAAAGAGAAATACAGGCAAAGGCATCCAGACATGGAAAATTTCACAATAAAAAATAATATCACAAAGAGGGAATGTAGAAGAGATTAGTAAAGTAGAAGTTAACAAAACAGAGGTTGAAGTTATGGAGTGCCTGCGAAGTGAAGGATTTCATGTAGTAGGTTTAACAAAGGTTACATCACAGCATGATGGAATGAGCCCCCAAAGTAAGGAGAAACAGGAAGATCAGGAGACATCTAAAGAAAAAATATTGACATGGAAAAGAAAAAGAGATTTAATATGGTGTAATATCTATGCTAAGGATAAAGCAAAACTAATCAAACAAAAAGAGCAGCACCAAAGATATATGAAGAGAAATACAAGCAAAGGAATCTGGACATGGAAAACTTTACAATACAAAAAATAAGAAGACAAAGAGGAAAAGTAGAAAAGGAGATTAGTAATGGAGAAGTTAAAGAAATAGAAACTGAGGCTATGGAATACCTCCCAAGTGACAGATTCAGTGTAGAAAATCTAATTCAGAAAGCACCACAACAGGATAGAGCAATGGACCTCCAAATCAAGGGAAAACCAGTAGAATGGGAAGCAATTGGTCAGGTGCCATATGAAGATATTTTGGAGCCTTTCACAGGAAACCAGCATAAACATTCATTTGAAGCTGGACAGCAAGGGAAGGAACAGGAAACTGTGGAAACTCTGATGCAGTTAATGTTGAGGAGTGATAGGCTAGAGACTTCCCATACGACAGAACAACTGATGGCACAGGATGAAACTGAAGAGACTATGCCACAGGAAGATGCAATAGAATGTTCTATAGAATGCTTGCAGGAAATGGAAAACAAAAAAAATGTGCCATCAATTTAGAAGAAAACGAGCTAAGAGAAGAGTTGCTTGACTTAATAGACATAGACAGACATATTAAGATCAATGAAAGAAATAGACTGCAGAAGGTCAATAAAACTTAAAAAGTCAGAAATCTGATAAAACAAACACTGTAATTAGGACTGTCCATAGAGATCCATGCAATATTACAGAAGTAAGCAGGATATATTACTGTACAGCTAAATTAATAACTGCTAAAGTTCTACCACAAGAACACAGGGTAGTGAGGGAGAGAAAGGGGAGAAATCGAATACCATCATGGAAGTAGCAAATAGAGAAAACTATAAAGCAACTAAGACAAGAAGTATCACTGTTAGAAGAGTATAGAAGAGGAAACAGATCAACAAAAATATTTAGAAAGATAGATGTGACAAAAGCAATGTGCAGTATTAGAACATGTTGGGGTCTATCATGCACTATCGCAAATAACAAACTAAAAACCTCAGCACAGATGGAAAAACTTAGAAGATACGTGGAAAAATATAAAGGAAAAGTACAAAATAAAGAATTTAATGATGACCCAAAAAAGTTTCATAGAGAATTGGGAAACAAGGTAAAAGGATTTGAAAGACCACCAAAAAGGGAAGAAATAGATACATTTTGAAGTATCTATGCAGATCCTGTGGAACACAACAAATATGCTAAATGGATAGAAGAAGTAAAAGAAAGAATAAGAAGTTTAAAGGTACAGGATATGAAATGGGATGAAGTAACAGCTAGAGAGATTGAAACAAAGATAAGAAAAGGCTCTCATTGGTAAACCCCAGGCCAGATGAAGTACCTAACTTCTGGTTAAAAGTATTAACATCTTTGCACGGAGATTTAGCCATAATTAAAAACTATTCATATGCACTCCCCAAACAGACACCAACCTGGCTGGCAATAGGAAAAATAATGCTTCTACTTAAGAGTAAACCTACAAGCTACCCTAAGAATTATAGACCAATAACTTGCCTTCCGACAACATATAAACTATACCCTGGAATTAATGCCAACAGAGTTTATAGTAATTTAGAAAAAACTCAATTATGGCAATAGAACAAAAGGGCAATAAAAGAAAGTGATATGGAACAAAAGATAATTTGTTGTTAAATAAAGTCGTAGATGAGAACTGTAAAAGGGGGAAGAATCTAAGTATGGCATGGACTGACTAGAAAAAAGCATTTGATAGTATCCCACATTCATGGATAAAAGAGTGCTTACAAATCTATAAGATACAGCTTATACTGATCGACTGCATTACAGTGACCATGAAACAGTGGCAGACCACTTTGTAATTAAGCCATGATAAAGGACAAATTATTATTCCTGGGATAAAAATTCAAAGGAAGATATTCTAGTGTGACTCTTTGGCACCGCTGCTATTCTGTCTTGCCCTTAAACCATTAAGCTGTCTACTTAACAGCTTAGGCCATGGCTATAATTTGGCTCCTAGAAAACAACAAATTAAATATTTCTTATCTTCTCTTTGTCAATGATTTAAAACTGTATAGCTCATCAGATGAGGAACTGAAAGCATAACTGTAAGTTGTCAACACTTTTTCAGATGATATAAGAATGTCACTTGGTCTTGATAAATGTGCAAAAGCAACCATTAAAGCAGGAAAACTGCAGCACTGAGAAAACATCAGTTTGGGACAAGAATGTGATATAAAATAACTTGAACAAGAGGGAGTGTATAAATATTTGGGAACTGATGAAAGGTCAACAATAAAACATGAACAAATGCAAATAAAACTTAGTAAGGAATACTTTAGAAGACTTAAATTAATCCTAAAAACAGCACTGAAATCTAGGGACAAAATCCAAACTAGAAACCAGTTTGCACTTCCTGTCCTAACTTACAGCTTTGGAGTGAGTGACTGGCCCCAAAACATATTTGATAGATTAGATAGGAAACAAGAAGGATGCTTCATGCTCACCAAATGACTTATAAAAATCAGTGCATACCACTATTATATATTCCACATTACAAGGGAGGGATGGGCCTCCTTGAAATTGATTACATGTATAGATCTGCAATCATGGGACTTCACACATATCTGCTGACCTCACAAGACCCAAATGTAGTGAAAGTTTTGAAACATGAGGAGAATAAATGTAAGATGTCTTCCCTGACTAGGCTAGCAGAAGCATATCGGCATCAAGCAGGAATGAAAATCAAACCACAAGTCGAGAAAAATCAGGCAGCAACTGAATGTGCCAAAAAACCAAAAGAAAGAATATAAGGTGAAGGACCAGATGAGAAGGCAAGAAATGGAAAAAATGCATAAATATATTTGTAGGTATAGAAAACTTCTGGGAGAACCTTGTGTTGATCATAAATGAATGCAGGAATGGTTAAAGAGAGGCAAATGCAAACTAAGAGATGAAAGGTTAGTACTGACATCACAAGATAGTGGGCTACGTACACATTGGTTTACAAAGACCATTGAATATGTGGGAGAAACAGACAAATGTAGGTTTTGTAAAATAAATTGGAAACAGTTGCACACCTCATTGCTGGTTACAACATACTAATGACAGAAGGACTGTATACTGAAAGGCATAATAATGTGGCAAGACTGCTGCACTGGAGATTGTGCAAACATCATGGTACTGAAGTGGCTGAAAAACACTGGAAACATGAGCCACAAAGCATCATAGAAAATGATGAAGTCTATATCACATGGGATCATCCATTACCAACAGTTCAAAAGACAGATGCTAGAAAACCTGATATAGTGGTCCATGAAAAGAAGACAAAAGTAGCATTAATCATGAAATCACCACACCCAGTGACTACAGTGTTTTGCGTACAGAGTGACACAAAGTAATAAAATATCAGGATTTGCAAGCAGAAAGGAGATCAGTGTGGAAGAAATATGCCCAGATAGTTCCAATAGCAGTAGGAGTAATGGACCTTATAAAAAAGAATCTACAATTATGTTTAGATAATGTTACCAATACATATAACTCCATATGAATTGTAGGAAGAATCATTACTGGGCACATTGCGGGTGCTGCGAAAAGCACTTCTGGCTGATAAGAAAGATTGAAAGTACACTAAATTCATGAACTTTAATTGTACTTTGACTTAGGAATGGAGTCATTTCCTGTCATGGTATTAGAACCCCAAAAGATTTGGAGAAATTAGAAAAGTAAGAAACAGATAAAAAATTAAGTGGTACATTAATATGGCAAGTGTTAAATGAAGCACATTGGGTATAGCTACCTCTGTGAGCATGGATAATTTTGAAAGACCTACAGATAGGTAGGCTCAGTATTATAAAGAACTAAAAATGATATATTTTCACTCTCATACTTCCAGTTTAGTATAGTGATGTTGTCAGGTGTACCAATAGGCAGCAAAACACCAAATGGTGCTGTTTACCACAAGCTAAGCTATGCTGTCCAGCAATTCAAACATATTGGCCATGGGACAGGCATCTTTAGGAAGAAAGCCATCCTCTCCATCTCCACTTTTTATTATAGAAAACAGCATAAGTTTATCTAAGTGTAAGGTCCATAGGCAAAGTAAATTATTAAAGACAAGAATCAATAGTTGGTAAACTAAAAGTTTTGGGAGGCTCTGTTGTCTTAACTGCATACAAGAACATGGATTTTTCTCACTCTTTCTGCAGTTCAGGGAAATGCATATCAAGAATTGATCAGAATACAGAATTCATCCTAAATATGTAATTAATTTTACATTACTTGAGGTAAATTGTTCTATCAGGAGACATAAGATAATGTCTGCATATTAAGAGAGCATAGTATAGTATAGGAGAACATACATTCATTTGGGTCTCTGTTCCCAATAACAGTATCTAGCAAATGCTATTTGCCAATACACAACCTTAGACTATGTCCCTTGGTGAGTGCACAGAAGCCACAGTAGGTAATGAGGGCTTCCCATTAGTGCACATAGAGGTAGTAAGGTTTGTAATATGTTTATGAAAGGATGCTCTTGGTATTTTGAAGCCTGTTAAGACTTCAGATGCACATTTATGTATAACTTGGGACCAAGACTATGGTGGTTTAAAAAGGGATGTCATTGTTTCCACTTGATAAGAGAATGTGTTTTATAGTTAGAATGATGTGATTTGGTACTTTAAGAGCAGGAAAGTGAATAAGCATTTTACCAGTAGTGAAGTTAGGGGATAATTAACAAGCGATACCTGCGTGAGCTACATGAGTGTCCAGTAAGGAGAATTTGGGACAGAATTTTCTTTGCTGTGTGAGGAATAGATTATTATTAGGTAATCACGTGATTAATTATGACTGAATGCTTACTAAAAGTGACAATGTTAGCGACATCTGCAAATATGTGTCACTCGTCTTGTGTATTTTAATAAGACAATGAGGCTTGGGTATTTTGTAAGTAGATTAGCAGCCTGAATTTACATTTCTGAGGATTCAGCTTCAGATTTACTTCATAAGCTCTTTTCAGAACTTTCTTGAGGTTTCTATTATGTTCGACGTCACCACTGCCTTCTACTAGAATATCATTTACTATAATAACACATGGATAGCCAGAAAACATTTGTTCCATCACACATTGAAAGACTCCACTGGCAGAATTTATTCCAAATGGCATTCTCAGAAATTTGTACATTTCAAATGGTGTTCTGAATGTGGTTAGCAATGAAGATTTTTGACCAAGCAAAATTTGCCAAAATCAACTTTTTGTATCTAGGACAGAAAAAAACGTGCCATTTGGCATGAGGGCAGCAACCTGCTCAACTTTTCGCATAGGATGATGAGGTCATTTTACGGCTTTGTTCAAATCTCTTGGAGCAATACATATTTTGACATCATCTGAGCTTTTCTTGTGAGCTACTACCATGGAAGATACTCATTCAGTTTCTTCTTCTGTTTGACAAATTACACTTAGCTGCACCATTTTGTCTAGCTTGGCTTTGACTCTATACTGCATAGCTACTGGAACTTTCCATGCTGGTCTGATAACTAGGCTGGCCTCTGGGTCTAACTTCATGGAGTAGGTGACTAGGAGTTTGCCTAGTTTGTCTTCAAAAATATCAGCATAGTCAGAAAAAATAGTCTGGGTGAAATTTGAGCGGCTCTCATTCAAGCGTACATGGTGAACTTCTTTATTAACTGAAAGCAGTCCCATTCTCAAACTATCTCTGAAGCCCAGCAATGATGATAAGTGTCTCTTGAGTACATAAAAACTTCAAGTCATAGCTGCTCCCAGCAAAGTTGCATGAAAGCACTACTGAGCCTTTGGTTTGAATCTATTCACTACCATAAGCAACAAGCTTCACACATTTTGCCAGATCAAGTTGTTCTCCAGCTTTTGCTCTAGCAAACTTTTCTCCTGACATAACATTGCACTTTGAACCAGTATCAACTTTGAGCTCTACAGGTGTCCCATTAATCCGAACAGTACAAAATATTTCACTTTTTGCCCATAAATCTACTTCATTGACCGTTTCACCAAGCACAGATACACAATCAACATAAAAAGTAGGGTTGCAGCTTTCTACCTGATCAACTTGCAAATTTGAACGCTCTCTTTTAATAAAAGAATGTGCCTTATTTGATTTACAAAACCATTTGAAATGATTCCACTTTTTACAAGAATGGCACTGCTGACCAAAAGCTAAGCACTTTTCTTGTTTGGGCTCATGATTTCTATCAGAATTACGACAGTTGACTATGAGGCTAGCTACAGGTTTGGCTGAGTCACCCTTGTGCTTTGCTGCATGTACCCTAAGCCTTACTGAAGCTGCTTTGGGCTTTACTGGAGTGGCCAAACCCTTAGGCCTGTATCCTTTAACCTCATGCTGCATACTATCTACATTGGCTCTGGAAGGTACTGGAAGCAATCTTTTCTTATTTGTAATCAGACTTGTGTGCTTTTCTGTAAGCTTGTTTATTTGATAAATCTTAATGGCCTTGCTCAACATTATATCATTGTCATGTAGAAAAATCTTTCTTGCTGTGTCATTACTAGTACTACACACAACTCTGTCTTTTATTAACTCATCTCTCAAATCACCAAATCTGCATGTTTTAGCTTTATTTCTCAAGTTGGTTATATATGCTGCAAAAGTTTCACCAGGCTTTTGATCTCAAGTGTAAAACAAGCGCCTTTCCACTGTAACATTTGTTTGGGGTTACAAATTTCTCTAAATTTACATTTTAAGCATTAAGGGTCTTCCCCTGTTTCAGCCGGTATCACAATATGGTTGCTCTACCCCTCCCCTGCAAACACATCAGGTGCATACACAAATGAATGCTGTCTTTCAATGGCTTCTGACTCAGCTAGATTAAGCAGAATATATGTCTTTGTACATGTGTCTTTGTCAGGAAAAGCAGCCTGTATACAAATATCATACTCTTGCTCAAATACTCTCCAGTTCTCTGCAATATTGTTATCAAACATAAGTGGACTGGGTCTGTGAAAGTCTTTTGCCATGCCAACAAATTATAGTTTAAACACAATGCAGTCTTGGCCCTTGCAGTGATGTATGAACATGCACACACACCAGGTACTTGTAATAATATTCAGATGCAGAATAATCTCTTTGAAAGGCTGTACTTTGCAAAATATTCTTTGACATGACTGTACTTTGTGAAATAACTGCACTGTAATACTACACACACTTGCCAACACTTTGCACACTTTGAATATTTTGAATACATTTAGTTAATGCAAAAATATAGTACATTGGAAAAATATGGTGGTTTCCTCTTTTTATATATTTTATGCAATTTGGATATAATTTCAAATGTTTTTATCATTATGTCACAGTTTCGGACATTTTGTTTAATTAGAAATTTTTGAGCGTTCCGAGTGCTTTGTTTTATATTTGTTGCCAAAAAAATCATTTAAGCATGTTTTAGTATCTGGAAATTCATTTCTGACCTGTTTGAGAGTCGTTTGAGCTTTGGGTGATCAATTCATATGTATTCCTCCATTTCTAACTGCTTGTCTCATGGTTTCAACTCTGGTTCCCATTCTGGCACTATGTCGCTCGTCTTGTGTAATTTAATAAGATGATGAGGCTTGGGTGTTCGTTTAAGTAGTTTATTGTACACAAACACATCAGGATGGATAGCAGGAAGATTGAACTTTTAAACAAACTGATTGACTGCTATATTCATACATGCTTTCACTCTGGCTGGTCACTCAAAATGGCAGTCTTGTTTGCACGTGCTCAGTACATATATGCACATGCGCACTGACTGGAATGTTTCTTAAGGGTACATCACACACTTTGATCTACAATAAGTATAATTTTTTTTTCAAAGTCAGTTATTAGATGGTGAAAGAGAAAAGTATGGAGCAGATGGAGGGAGTAGAAAGGTGCCAACCATGGGAGTTATTATTCATTAACAATCTGAGCAGAAGGGCTACCTGTAAGCTAGGCACTAGATCATATATGGTAGAGAGAATGAGAGACCAGCACATGGCAGGTGGGGCTGAGTTTCACTATAAACTAAACTGAGGTAGGATGAGTTTATTTAGTTTTATCTATGTATTTCTTTCAGTTATGCATTAACTCTGGAACATGTATCTTTATTTGGCTGATTCAAGACATTTAATTTTAGGTGGTATGGGACAGCAGACATACAAAATGGTTTACTACTTAGCTTAGGTGGAATGAATGAATGAGAAATTGTTTTTTTTTTTGTTTGTTTGTTTGTTTTTTAGCAACTGGATCATTTGAGTGCTTACAATTCAATTTTTATGTAGTAGACATATGCATTAAAAGTATCTAAATAATGTTGTGAATGCTTTAGGAAAAGTAAACCTTGTTTTAGAGGGAAGGAATGAAATAAGTCATGTTTACCCTTAGACTTCATCAAAAATCTCATTTATCTAATAAGCAAAATCTAAAGCTGGTGTGCCAGAATGGAAATACTAGAGTCCAAGATATGAAAGGGTGCTAAGAAAATAAAAGGTTTTGTGCATTTTTGTTTTCATGTTAATAAGTGCATAATGAAGAGATTGCTCTGTCAGTACATATTGAACAAAGAAGATATGGTCTTGTTATACCTCAAAACCTCTTAGAAAATGAATTCTGGGCAAAAAAAAAAAAAAATGGTGGACAAAGGCCCAAAATCAGGGACACATTTTAAATACCGCTCTTATAAATTAAGAAAGTTGTTAGAATAACAGGTTTTGTGATACCATGTATTTTCAGAAGGATATGAAGTCTGAAACTGGAATGTATGTCAATATTTAATGATGTAAATCCTCAGTGTTTGCCAGAAAACCAGAGATTTATGAGGATCAGGCCAAAAACAGGAGGCCAGAATCTGGACATTCAGTGAAATCCTAGACAGGTGAGACATATGAGTCTCACCAGTCTTGAATGCTTGCGTCGTCTGTGTGATTTCTGTGATGATGGTGAAACAGCCACTATCATACCTTTATGGAGAGTTTGCATTTGCAACTTATTTGTAAAGATGGATTATGCAGATATGCACAGCATTATTTTGAAATTATGATTTAAATAAAGATTTTTATTAGATGATGGTTTTGAAATTCAGGAAGGCAGGCAACACTGGGCTAGCAAACAGGTATGAGAGCAGTGAGGAAGATTAATAGAGACACTGCATAACTACAATCACAGAAGCAAAAAAAAACTTTGTTCGGTGATAACTATGCAAATCAGCAAGACAAAAAAGTGTTGCTATCCCAAGGGCATTAGGATATGAAGTCCTTATTACAGTCTAGGCAGCCCAAGTTTGATTTATGGCTTGACTGTCTGACAATTTCTTGCTGGGAAGATAGACATACCTACTGTAAAGTTAAGG
Organism: Protopterus annectens; assembly: GCF_019279795.1. Classification (NCBI taxonomy): domain Eukaryota; kingdom Metazoa; phylum Chordata; order Ceratodontiformes; family Protopteridae; genus Protopterus; species Protopterus annectens. The sequence continues at coordinate 1,127,297,101 of NC_056727.1, read as the reverse complement.
ACTATCATTCATCATGCCTGGCTGGGAATGACTGCTAGCCTTGGGGTCAGAATCGGTCAGGAGGTGTGTTTACCCGAAGTGCCCTGGGAAGTCATGGTCTTAGATACCACACCTCATTTCTCCCATAGCATAAAGAAATACTTTCACATGTTGGGGTTAGGGTAGAACCAGAGGGAAAGCCTTACTACAAGCCACGGTATGATAGTTCTCTACCTGGCCCATCCTACATGAAAGTGCATGAGCCATGAAACCTGCACTCAGACAGTTGGAGGCCTTGCTGAGTCCATACTCTCCCAGATGAAAGACCTGCTCCACAGGGTAGGTCAAACCTAGGCCCTGTGATAGCACAGGAGCCTCCATGGATGGGAGTAATGGGAAGCCAGGTGTTAGCAGAGCCTGAAGTCAGAAGCAGCAGCAACAATGGAGCAAAAAGTAGCCCTTTGCAGAAAAAAAAAGAAAAGAAAAGAAAAGTGTGGTTCTCAAATGGGATGGTCTCAATGGGATCAAAGATTAAAGATAAAAGCATTTAACATTCAGGAAATATGAAAGTATGCATCATGTGGAGTTCAAGGCCAATGCAGTTTGAAATTTCAGGAAGCAGGAAAAGCAAAACACACACACCAAAACAGAAGACATAGTGGATTACATAAGATGTAGGGAAAATCATTGCCAAGGTAAAGAATTTTAGAGTGTTTTGAACCCACTAGGTTATGCCACCTGGAGCAGAATGGCTTTATAAAATGGTGGTCAAACAGCACAAATCTTTGCCTGGGTGACCAAAGCAGTTAAACAAAAAGTGATGTTTGTGTTACCTACCCATGCTTTAGCAAACTATTTGGCTTGGTGCAATATAAAAAGTTTGCGAACAAATTAGAATGATTTATGCTTGGCTTGAAAGAGGAAGCCACTGGGTCAGACAACAGGATGCAGAGAATTATAATTGATGTAGTGCATACAGATGTAAGTATAGGACCAGAGTGGTACTTGAACAAATAAAAGTGCTTTTTAAAGTCTAAAGGTCTGATGTTTCAGAAGTTCTGGAATGCAATGTATGCATTTTTTGACAATGACAACTAATAAGTGCAGCTAGACCACTCCAAGAAGACTCTATCAAAGGATATTAAAATAAGTTGCAAGTTTGGATGGATGATCAATGACAAAGCATCTTAAATGAATGCCAGAGATATAAAGTAATGGATCTGTGCTGCAATGTTGGATGAGAGGAGGCTGTAGCAATAAATTAGTGAGGAACTAGAGATGACATCAGTTTATCTAAATGTAAGTAGGCAATATCATCATATGAAGGAATATTTTTTTCAATACCATTGACTAACAATGTAATATTATTTATTTTATTTCATTTTATTTGGCATGTGTTTAGTGGGAAAGTCATATTGGGTCATTGCCCATTTTCAGCAGAGAGCCAGAACCAGACTTTCCAAACACTAAACAATAACGATATCAGAGAAATATACACAAGTTGATATCAGTGCAGTTTAACATTGACTAATAAATATTGTAGTACTGGAACACAGTTTTGATATGCACAATAATCAGGTGATAAATAATTCAGTTTAAACATTATAGCATACAGAGTACAGGACTGCTGTGATATGCACAGTATTTATTTTATTTCCCTTTGTTTACCTCAAAATTATAACTGAGATTTCTCCCATTATCAAAGGAGGCCCAAGGAGAAAAGCTCCACAGATAAGAACAAATGCATTGCACAACAGAAAAATATAACAATAATATAGACAATATAGTGAGTTGCATAATATCACATTACATAAGGTAATGCAGAGTAGTTCCATACACATCTGAGTTATTAAAACATGAGGTAGTTGATTACAAACATTTGACATTTAAGAGTAGCTAACTTATCTAGTAAGATTTTTAGTTAAAAGATATAAAGAAGGATAACACAGGAAGCAAAAAGGATTATACTGGATGATGTATTTAAAGAAAGAAGAATTCCATCAGGATACTAAAACATGTATGGAAGAAATAAATGTATCAGTGGTTACTTGAAAGAACAAAAATCATATAGGGAAAAAATTGGGTTGTACGCTGGAGTAGAAAGCGTGTAAAAGCAGGACAGAAAGTGGTAGAGGCTCATTTTTGGTGTTAGCATATTGTAATCATATTACAACGAAAGAAAGAAATAAAGAAAAAGAAAAAAAGAAATTGTGTGTAAGTTTGATAGAGTTAATAGACTGTAATTAGAAGGAAGGGTGTGGCTGTGTTCAGGAAGTTCAGCCTGGAGTACTGAATGGGCACAATCAGTTGTTTCGTAGGTGTTTCTTGAGTGACTCCTTAAAGCTAATTACCATGTCTGTCTTATTTCAGGGGAGATTTCATTCCAGGTTTTGCAACCTGGTTAGACCATAAAGAACTACCTGCATGGTTATTAGATCTTGTGATGGATTTTGGAGCTTTGTTGTTGGACTGTCAGACTCAATTAGTTGTATGGTGTTTTAGTATTCCTTTTAGAGAGGAATTTTTTGGGATGTATCAGGTTATGGGTTATAGTAAGTTAAGACTAGTAGAGGTAGTTTGTAAATTCTAGCCAGTTAAAGCTTTTTGGGGATGTGCAGTGGTGGATTTTGTGGGGGTTATTAGTTGCAAATGTACTTCTTTTTGTTATAGGCCGTCTCTAGTTTCCTTTTGATGGTTGTGTTAAGGTTTGTAAAAATGGGAGAGGCATAGAGCAGGCCTGGGAGTAGGCATGTTTGTGCTGGGGTTTTCCTGGAGTGATCACTAAGGAATTGCTTTGGCTATGTAGAGGGATCATAGTTTCCAGTTTACCTTTTTGATGGCTAGTAGTGTTATTGGTCGTACTTGAGACTATCATTGAGTAATAAAATTCCAAGGAATTTGGCTTGTTTAATGCATTCTATTTTATTTTTATTGGCTGATAGGATATGGAATGATTGTTTTTGATTGGAGTAGTTTTTATGGGTGAAAAAGCATCAGGCGTCAGTTCATTTTTTTTTGTTTTTTTTTTTTTAGTCTGAGCTATCTAGCTGGGTGTTGCCCTGTAAGCACAGCAGTGTGGCATCATCTTCATATTGTACTGGGATAGCTTGTTTAGTGATGGACTGTAAGTTACTGATAAAGATATTGAAGAGTAAGGGTCCAAGAATTGATCTCTGAGTGATTCTGACCATTAGTGGGAGGAAATCAGAATAATCTTGTTTCCTATTGGATAAGTAGCTGTGGAACCAGGTAAGAGATGGGGTATTGAGGTCTAGAGAGGCTAGCTCCCGGAGGGATTTTTGGTGTGCTACTTTACTGAATGCTCTTGATAGGTCCAGGAAGAATGATGAGACTAACTTTCCATTGTTTCTGAGTTGATTAACTGCATTGTAAAGCTTAGACGGGCAGTAGTGGTGCTGTGGTTAGGTCAAAAGCCATGTTGAGTGGAGGAGAGTACATTGCGGCTGGTGAAGAATTTAAGTAGCTGGGTGTGGATGCATTTGTCTAATATCCTGGACAGTGGTAGGTGAATAGCAATTGAGCAGTATTTGGTAAGGTCCATAGAATTTCTGCCTTTATGGAGAAATAAAATGTATAATAATTTCAGTTGTTGTGAATGTGGTTCTCTGGTTTTCTTGTATGGATCTATTAATCTGTGTGGAGGCAGGGATTGCTGTAGCCTCTGCTGTTATTTTAGGAACTCAGATGGTAACTTGTCAGCAGCCAAGCTTGCTGATTTTAGTTTTAATTTACTGTTGAGGTGGGGGCACTATCAAATTTAAAGAGTATCTAGCTGTTGGTATGGGGTTGCAGAATAGTGAGTGGCTGTATAATGTGCTACGGTTACGTATAAAGTTAGAGTTGATGGAGAAAATGAAGTCATAAGAGAGAAGTCAGAAAACAGACTGAGAGTTATAAAAGGTGGGAAAAAGAGGAAGAGCGGAAAGAGAGGAAAGAGGTGGTGAGGATAGGCAAGATGAGTGAGAAGAAGATGGATTAGAGTGTAAACTTGGAATAAGGGAGTTGAGTGGAGGGAAGTTTAAGTGATAATGGGAGGTAAAGTGCAGTTAGCATATGGATTAAGGAGCAGAAGGAAGGGCCAGCGAGAATGGGGTAGAGGATATTTAGGAAAGGTGCTTTTTATTAATATTAGTTATGTGTTTGTAGCATGTTAGAAATGTTGCTGGTATATTTGTCATATATTTCACCCTGAATTTGCTGCATGAGCATGTTTTCTGGGCTTAGTGTGAGATACTGTAGCAGTTTAATTCTCAAGATGTAATATATGAGATTTGGCAACTAAAGCCGTTTGTGAGTCCTTCGGATTTGTTGATTTATAGTTTACATGCTTACATTACTTCTTGTCTTTTTGTTTATTGCAGTTTATTTTGATGATGTTTTACTTTCTGCTGAATTTTAAAACAGAACTGGTGTTAGGGCCAGATAGAAAACATTTGTGTTGCACTCTTTGACTGCAAAAATATGAAGTTTCTGAACTGTGGGTGGAGCTGAGAATAAGGTTTAATCTGAGAGACCTGTGATCTAAATCTGCTGTCAATCTGGTGCCAGGATTCATGATGTCACCAGAAGCCATACCACAGGATAAATAACTTTAGATGTGTAATTTTAGGAAGAAGCAGAGTCATGACTGACTTTTACATGCATGTGCCAAGACAAGAAAACACTTGTCTTATGCAATATCCTGCCAACTCTGAAAATAATTCCGTAATCCCAAAACAAAATAATTATATACAACAATTGGCTAGCTAACTGGTGTCAGTCCAGAGGGCTCCAGTCTGTGTCAGTATGGAAGGCAATAACCAACAAACATGTCTGTTTCAGCAGGGATGGGCTACATTATTCTTCTCAGGGCTAAGACTTTTTTGTGCAGGCTTATTGTCTCTTTTAGGAAAGGTCCATCTGTTGGACATTCTAACCTCGAGAATTCCAATCCAGCTTACATTAAGGTAGCACTTCTCATTGCTAAGAATCTGAACAAAATCTCAGCCATTCTTGAAGCCTTGCTGACACTTGATCACATTCATATATGTGTAATTACTGGAGACTGGATCCATGAACAAATAGCACTCCCTCCATCAGAGTAGTGCACTTATCAGTCCTGCTTTCCCATTACTTCAAGTCAGCTTCCCTCATAACACTGATTTCAACCTCCTGCTCAACTTAAACACTAAATAAAGCATATTCCAACACTGTTTCCACAATAGTCCCTACACAATGTCCCTTGATAATGTTGATAACTACTTCAATAAGCTGAATATAAACTAATTAATCACAGTGCACTAACCCTGAGCAACTTTAGCTATCCATCTATTAAAAGGAAATGTTACATAACAAATAACAAATATGCCCAGTGGTTCCTTCATTTTGTATATACTAACACTTTAGATAAATTATATTCCAATCAGAGGAGAAACCACTGTTGAATGCATCTTTACAAATGTTGTCTCTGCCTGCACCCTTACTAATGTCATTCCCTCCTTGTTCAGATACGACTACCAAACTGTCACCTTCTCCAACAAAACTAGCACTGTCCTTCAAAATAACTCTACCATATTCAGAGATTAATGCAAAGACAACCTATTTTCCCTGTCTGAGGGCCTGAGGAAACTGAAAAGTCACTAAGGTGCTTACATATATTCCTGATTTGTATTCCCTCCTAAATAAATGTACAGACAACTTCATCTTAATTTGGCATAAATGTAATGGAAAATTCAAAAATAACCATCCACCATGGTAGTAATAATGAATAAACAAAATATATAATAAGAATAAAAAATCTACTTGTTTTATAGAGAAGAGCCCCACCTTCCACCAGGGTAGCTAGCAAAGAAATCAAGTACACCATTAGGAAGACTAAGGCACATTATGCAGTACTCCAGGTATCACCATAAGGCCTTTTTTGTTGATATTAGGAGAGTTAGAAGTTTCACTCAACGCAACACTGAACTATTAATGCAATTGGTGACCTACAAACCTTTGACCCTAATCAGCTAGGCCCTGTTGAAGGTGGAACTTGTCTCCTTATTCTAGCTAACTTCTTTGAAAATGTAATAGATAACATTAACAAAGGTGTTTTGTTCATAGTGCTTTTCTGCTCGTTATTTACAGTTTCAATACAGTTTCCACTGCTGGCACTACTGACAACCTCATTCATCTTAATATAAACCGTATGCCATCCACTGGGTTGCAAACTGGTTCTATGACTGAAGTTATGCAGTAACATTTGGTGCTACTTTCAAATGTAAAAGACACAATCACTAGTGAAGCCCTACATGGCTCTGTCCTTGGTTGCCACCTCTTTGATGTCTGCTTTTCTGGTGTGAAAGCAAATGAATGCAAACTGATTGCTGTTATTGACTCCTACACAGGCATTCATATCCTCCAAGATAATGCTGTCAGAACAAATACTTGATGTGATAATCATAGCTTTAAGCTTAATGTCAAAAAACATACTGTAGCCGCCTTTGTGATAGAAGTCTATTCCACTAATTAATACAGAAATGGGACCTGGCTTAAGATCAATACAAGCATTAGCGATCTAGATATAAGCTTTCATCTCTTGCAGCTATTTAGTCATCTGTAGCAACTGTGACACAATCCATAATTATTTAAGATCCTTCTTTAAAATATCCCCTTTGCATTCATTTAAATATGCTCTGCCAAGTGCATGAACTCCTTGATTTATACTGTAAATGCAGATCATGCTTCTGCAGTGACAGAAAGACTCTTTGCAGAAATGTAGGAGCTTTATATAAAGATTTCTTAAAGATGCTTTGAAATGGCTTGTAATCAAAAGCCACTGCAATACTTTTCCATTAATATAATTCTGGAACTTTCAACATCAACAATTAACTATATTTGATCATAATGTGTCAATTAGGAAATTCTTCTGCCTTGTAAAAGTAATTACAATAGTATATCTTCTAGGTCAAAGAAAGTCATATTTCCCTTCTACCGTTCCCTTATCATGTCAATGACAGAATATAGTACACTGTTTGGAATGCATCAATCTAAACACCTCCCCGATTAGAAAGGCTGGAACATTTTTGAACTAAACAAATCAAAGGACTAAGTTCTCTTAACTTACTGGAGAGAATGAAAACCCTTTTGGTTTTCTCTGTCTTATACCATCTCCTTTGCAGTGATATCTGCTTCATTGTCTGAGCTATGAAAGGCTCTGCCCTACTAAACTGTATCTACCACAAAGATATGGTACTTTAAAAACACTCACTTGAAAGATCTCATAAAAACACTCACTTGAAAGATCTCAGCCTTCCTTGCAGAATAAATAAAACTTAATGAAGTGATCTTCAAAGGATCTCTTGCACGATAAATAAAACCTAATGAACTGATCTTCAGTCAAAGCATCTCCTACATATGGAACAATCTCCCATGTCTTGTCAAACAGTGTTAACACTCTGCCCTTCAAGTTCTGCCTTGATGATTAGATACCTGCAAATAGCTCATGTAGTAAACAGTATGGCCTTCAGTAAGCAGGGTGGATCTCCACCACATGACTCCCTATGTTAGATGGTCACTCTCTACATAGTTGCCCAAAAAACTTGCCTGTTAAGAATTTATGAAACGTATGAACTCTCAGGAATATTCTTCAAATACTTCAGGAAACTGTTGAAAAGCATTAGAGCTATGAACTTATTCATTTATTTTTTTTCTTCTTTCCCATTACTCACTCATTCATTTTCAGGGTCATGGGGATATGGAGCTTCTCCTAGCATTAACCAGTCATAAAATAGACAGGATGTCAGTCTACTTGAGCAGGGTTTGTGTTTGGACAGCACAGTGGTGCATCAGGTAATGTTGTTGCCTCACAGCAAAAGGCTCTCCTATTTGATTCATAGCCGGGGTGTCTTCTGTGCACCATCTGATGTCCTCCTTGTATTCACATGGGCTTTCTCCAGGTGGTCCAGTATCCTCCTACATTCCTAAGATATGCATTAGGTGGACTGGACTCTCCGAATTCCCCATAGGCGTGAGTGTGAATGAGTGTGTGTGTGTTGTATGGAAGAACAACTGTGGCATGCCTACCCATCTGGTGGTGTGAACATTGGCTCTAGATGATTTTCATTGGTGAAGTGTCACCCCAACCTCATGTGCAAAATGGGAAAAAGGGGGTTTGTATGAATGCCAGTCCACTGTAGGACACATATGTACACATTCACATTGCACACAAAACTAAACACAATTCAAAGCCCTGTCAGTTCATGCACTGGTATGTTTTTTGGGAATCCTAGCCTATTTGTACAAAGGAAGGCATTCAGACTCTGTATAGAAGGCATTACCCTACCTAGGAAGCAAGCTACAGAATCATGATTTATGATAAAGCACTACACACAACTGTAGCACACAGACACAGACTTAAATTTTTGACCAATGGAGCCTCTCAACTTTTTTGGCTTTCCAATATTTTGACTGCAAACTTGAGGAACACAGACTTCTTTGCAGCTCATATGGCAGTGAGAGTTGTGATTTCACTGAATGGAGCACATTTTTCTGAATTCGACAAAATAATCATGCTAACATTACTGATGGCTCACTAGATAAGAAAAAAATCCATCTGTGATATTTGCAAATCAGAATAAAATACTGACTTTGCACTGAGTGTCACTTATGTTATGTTCCTAGTGCATCTCAGGCAGGTTCCTCAGTTCCGCTGAGAATAACTGTGGAAGTTAGATAAAGAATAAATAGATGAGGGGCAGAGCCTAGATAGCCAACTGAGAGCAGTGAATTTTGAGAGCTCCATAAACTAGCATAATAATATAGGAAAATGTTATTATTTTCAAGTTTAAAATATCCAAAATCTATAGAAACTACTAAACTACATAAATATCAGTTTTGGTGGAGATATACAAACATTTTCCTGTCAAGTAACTTGGAGATATATTGAGTCACTGAATATGAACAACTCAAGGAATTCTCATTCAGATGCTGCTTTGAAAAAAGAACTGCAATTGATGACATCTACCCTACAGGAACTATATTTAAGATGGGTGGCTTTAAAAGTGACTTAGAAAACCTCAGATTAAATCTCAAAAACAGACTGATACTCTTAAAGAACTATTACAGCACCACCATACAAAAATAACAAATATAAAGACTTCTCTAAATTAGATTGAAGGGAGACTCAAAGAGGAAGAATTCCAAAAAGAATTTCTTCTTAAACAGAATACACGGCTGCTTAACAAAATAGATGACTTAGAAAACAAGAAAAGGAGAAACAACTTAAGGATCTTTGGTCTGCCTGAAAACACTGAAGGAGAAGACATTATTTCATTCGTAACAACCTGGATTCCTCAGTTTTTAGACCTGAAAGAGGGACTTTCATTTGGAATTGAAAGGGTGCATAGAGCACTGAGGAAACCTACTTCTAACTCAACAAATAACTCCACCTTGATCCATAGTTATAAAATGTCTTTGATTTCTGGACAAGGAGCTAATATTAAAATCTGCTTGGAGAAAATCACCCTTAAAATACAATCAAAGCCTGATAAGGTTTCACAATGATTATTCTTCCAGAATACTTTAACAAAGGAAAAAAGTCTGGCCAATAATAAAACTGTTGAAACAAAACAACATTAAACCACAGCTGACCTTTCCATCCAAAATAAAAATACTTCTTGCCAATGAGATGAGAACCTTTAATGACTTAGAAGAAGCTACTATATTCATCAAAAACAATAACACAGTGTCTGTCCCAGAAGAAATGGAATGGATTCCCCCTACTCTTAAAAGGATAAATGAAACAAATCCTTGGACTGATGCTAGAAAGAAGAAACAAAAAACAGATTCGAAAATAACTTTCCCAAAACTAACTCTTACAACTACATCTCTCAAAGTATTGACTGATATGGTACATCACTTGTCATCTGTTTTTATTTAAAAAAAAAAAGGGTTTCTTAAACAACTGAGAAACAGTAGTGATTTATTCAGAATGTTCAGGTTCATAGGTTCATAGGTTGGTACTAGGCTATTGGACCTAGAGCCTGTGCAAGCCTAGCCATAACAATTACCTGGCTATTTCTTCCCACAATATTTACTTCCCTGGACCCCTGTCTAGCAGGGTGACTGATGTGATCCCCGGGGTAAATTTCCTATCTCCCATCCAGTCATCAAAGTTCCTTTTGAAGAGGGCCAAGGAGGTGCTCTGCTTGGCATGTATGGGCAGTCTATTCCAGAGTATGGGGAGTCTCTGGGTCAGGATCCTATCCCTCCAGCATGTTTTGTTCATTGTGATGACAAGGTTTAGGTCCCTGGGGTGTGTGGCTCTGATGGATTGGGATTTCTAAGTGTAGCATGTCCAACAAATCTGGGTTTGACATGGCCTTGTATGTTAAGCAGAGATCACCTCTGAGTAGACGATATGCGACAGAGTATAGCTGGAGTTTTTTAGTCTGTCAGCATAGGGTATCTGCTTTAGGCCTGTGATTCTTTTAGTGAAGTGTTTTTGTGGCCTTTCCAGTTGTTGCAGATGTCTTGTGAGATACATACCAAATGGGCCATTGTACTCTATGATGGGTCTAATGAAGGATGAGTACAGTGGGACAATAACCTCCTTTTTTTTTATGAAAAGCCCTTAGTGATGAGGTGTGCCACATAGAAGGATTTCCTGATTGTTGTGGTGATGTGGTTATCAATGGTGAGACCACTGTCCACCTGTGTTCCTAAGTCTCTTATCACACTTTCGGTGTTTAGTGTACTGCCACCTATGTGGTAATTCATGGGTACATGGTTTTTCTCAAAGAGGATAACTATACACTTCTTGGCATTGAGCTTGAGCCCATTGCTCTGGCACTAATCATCTGTTTCTGTAAGGCCCTTTTGCAGAATATCCACATCATTTGGGGATTCAATAATGGCTCCCAGTTTGCAATCATCTGTGAACTTTGTTAGCCAGAGTCCCTTAGTGTTGGCCTGTACTTCAGAGAAGTAGATGCCAAACAAGAGCGGTCCCAGGACTGAACCCTGAGATACTCCACTTTTCAATTGTCTGGAGCTGGAGTTGGAGTCGGCTACTTTTATAATGTGGGTTCTGTCAGTAAGCCAGTTGGCAACCCATCGAGTGATGTAGGGATTTATGCCCAACTTAGTAAGTTTATCTATGATTCCAGAGTGGGGGATGGTGTCAAAGGCCTTGGTGAGTACCAGATAGGCTGTGTGGACCACCTTATCCTTGTCCTCAGCTCTGGAGACTGATTCAAAGAAGTCAATCAGGTTAAGGAGACATGATCAGCCCTTCACAAACCCAAACTGGGTGGGGTCCAGTGTTTGAAGGTTGCCAATGTCTTGGTTTATAAGTTCCATGGTAATACATTCCATGGCCTTGAGATCAGGCTCATCAAACTGATGGTCCGGTAGTTCCCAGGATCCAAGGTGCATCCCCCCTTGTGGAGTGGGATAACTGTAGCTGTGTGCCACTCAGTGGGCACAAAGCCTGTGGTGAGGCTATGATTAAACATGGCACTTAAGTGAGTTGCCAGTTCATTTTGTAGCTCATGTAGTACACAGCCTGGGATGTCGTTGGTCTCATGGATGCTGTATTCTTAGCTTTGGAGAGTGTGGTTTTTACCTGTGTGGCAGTGATTACCGGAATTTGGCAATCTTTTGGTATTGAGATGGGCCCTTTAGGGGGTGAGAGGGGGGTGAATTTGGCACTGAATCAATCTGCCAGGATACTGGCAATGTCCTTGGGATCAGTATATTTAATGCCATTCTGTTGTAGCTCAGAACAGATCTGAGCAGATTGGAGCATTGCCATTTAGAGTCTTGACATAGCTATAAAATGCCTTGTGGTTGTCTTTGTAATCTTTGGCAGTTTTATTTTCGTAACTAGCTTTGGAGGATTTTATGAGGGATCTCAGCTTCTTACTGAGGCTGGTATGGGATTTTTTTGCATCCTGGGATTTTCCTCTTTTCAGCAACAGTTTCTTCCTTCTGTTGTATAGTTTGTTTATGACAGGTTACCACCAGATTGGCTTCCTTTTTTGGAGGAGAGCGTCTTGGTTCTATTTGGGATGGTACACTTCATGCACAAGTGGATGTGCAGAGTCCAATAATTCTTCACAATAATTCTTTACAAACAAAGGTAGGTCAAAATGGATTACTATTTACATTATATATAAATCAAACAAAGCAACATATAATACAAACATAGAAGTTTATATTTCCCTACTTGAACTCATTGAATACTTATCTTGTTCATTTTTCATTGACTTTACTTATAATAATTTATGTAATTAATTAACTAATTCAACAAGATGCCATTCATCAGAGTTCAGACTGAAATGTAACAACTTAACACCATATATAATAGCAGTAATAGTAGAGTGATTTGAAAAAAAAATGCTGTCATGGAGACTAATGCCTTCTTCAGTTAAAGTGTGATTTAGAAATGTCATGTATATCCTGATTAAATAATAGTAGCAAGCTCTTAGTTCAAATGTCATCATTATTCTGTCTAAATATAGTTAATATGAATTATGGCAGGTATCACAGCTACAAGTGCTGTTTGATCAATCCATATATGGAGTGTGTGGATGTAGCTGTGTCTGGCAGCTAATACAAATGTCATTATTATTCTGTCTAAACATAGTTGATATCAATTATGGCAGGTATCATAGCTTTGAGTGCTGTTTTATTAAGCCTGACATGGTATGTGTGGATGCAGCTGCGTCTGGCAGCTGTTGTATGTTGCCGTTTCCATCTCTGGGAAGCTGTGGGTTGCAGCTTGTGATCAAGTTTACTGATGCTTGTGTATTAGGAAGAAACATTTCGTGTTTTAGCCTGGATCCAGGGGAAGGTGATGGATAAAACTGTGATTTGGGATATTTTGGCAGAGAATAGTTTGTTTATACATCTGCTGAGTGAGAGGTGGGAAGACTGGAAGAATGTGTTATCTCTTGTCATGGCAGCTTGTTGGGAGTTTTTTTTTTTTCTGTTTGCTCTCCATTCTTTTTCTGACTGCTGCCTTGCTGAAAGGGAGAGAATTTAGGCTTGATGTTGCAGTGAAGTGAAGCTTTGCTTCAGGTGCAACGTGAGCCTCTGATATGCAGTACACAAACACACTAACAGAAACAGGCACTCCCAGGTTGCAATGGTAACGAAGACAGAGTGATGATAATGCTTAACGGCTCTGAGGAGCCTCCGAGATGATTCTCAGCAATGAAGTGTTTGGTTTTAAAAAAATAAAGTATAATAAAAGGGTTGTTTTAAACCACATGTACACATATTGATGTTCTCCCAACACTCCATTTAGCTCATTAAGTTGATTCTTGATAAAAAAATAAATAAATAAAAAATAATAAGCACAATTTTATATTTAAAATGTATTTTGGTCCAAACACATTAAGGACTTATATAAGAGTGGAAGTCTGAGTTATTGTGAAAAACTAAGAGCACTTGATCTTGTGCAGTACTCTTTGCAGTGGTCTGGGAGGTGAGCTTACTCGGATGTCTTGGGCATATAGAGAGAGCTGATTCTAGAGGTTTTTGGGGTTGCTGGGAAGTGCTAGAGAGTCATCAGATTTCCTTTGTGGAAAAACTTGTGGGAATGGAAGGTGTGTTGAGTAGTTCACTGGCAGAGTGGTCACTGCATGGAACAGGCTGGTAAAATGAGTACTGATATGGATGTATGTAAGGATAGAAATATACTCATAACAAATAAGAAACTAGAAGGGTCGCATAATTTAAAGTCTATGGACTGTATAAACATGCTTGAAAGGAGCTAATAATAAGAATAAGCATTACAGCTTGTGGTCTCTCAAATAACTAAGCAAAAACCAAAAAAATAAAAAATACACAATAGTTATGTAATGTATGATTTTAGTAAATCCAGACATAAAATACATAATCGTCCTATAAGATGAAGTAGCCTATTTAATTTAGATATTAAAGACAGAATTTAATAACATGGGCTTGTGTATACCATATATAATACTTAAGCGGTTACCAAGGTAACTAATGTTTTATACATGCCATCATACTGACAAAGTTGTTCAAGAGAAACAGTAGAAGCCTGAACCTGAAATGTCACAGAATGTAACAATCATATTCTGAGCAAATAGTGTTAAATTGACAATAGACACTCAATTTAGTAACATGGGCTTGTGTATAACACTACTGTTTTAACTTGTCATAACTGACAAACACTATATTGAACACCATATAATAAATGTGCATAACAAGTCATATAATTGCTTTAACCTGAATTGTGGTTTTGTAACCCATTCTGACCATACATAATACTTAAGCTGTTACCAAGGTAACTAATGTTTTATATATGACATCAAACTGACAAAGTTGTTCAAGGGAAACAATAGAAGCCTGAACTAGGAATGTCACAGAATGTAACAATCACATTCTGAACAAATAGTATTAAATTGACAGTAATCACTCAGTTTAACCTTTGCTGATTATACAAAATAGAATGTTGCCATTTAAATCTAAAAACTTTCAGTATATGCTATAAAATGGCAATTTATGAATATGGAAAGGGAACTTGTAATCATTAATCACAATAAGTGAATTTGTAGTTTTTAACCTATAATTTCACTCATTTCATAATAAGAAATGACAGATATGAAAATCCTTATGTGCAAGAAATGGGGGAAGAAGGATGCACTGATAATTAAAATGCACTAACTTTCATTGATGTTCACATAAAACAAACTTGATGCTTTAAGTTAGCAACAAACAAAGTGATTACTTAAAAGCTGGCAAACAATGAAATATAACTTCTGATATATCCAGTAAAATACATTGTATTATAAACATTAGGTATAAATATTATTACCATCTATTTATATTAAGTAATAAGTTTTGAAATATTTCAACAATAAGGGTGAATATGTTAAATAACTGAGTGCTATAATCTTCTGCTGAGGTTTTATATATGATACATCCTACTTTACTATGATTGAATTGCTTGTCATCTATCTTTCATGTAAATATTAATTGCTTATACAATAAGTAGACATTTATATTGTATTATAATTCTGTATAATCTACAATAGTACTATATATGTTCAAAATAATATAAATGTTGCTTATTCCTATTACAAATATTCTCCATATGACAATTCAATTTATGGAGCTCAGATGTTCTGGATTGTCAAGGTATGAGTGATAATCTGATTAACTTAGGTTTACCCATCAGATTAGGAATGATTTTCATTCCATGACTAGTGCAGATCTTTTGTTAACATTTAAATTTGTTATTTCACAAAAACATTTTTAGTATGTCTGACCAAAACATTACTTTATTGGTAAACACTCAAAGTATAAAACTGATAATTTCCTTTAAAACCTCAAGCATATACTTTATATTTATCAGAGGAAAATGTTTAATAGTCACAATAAAACAAAAAATATGTAGTCTAAATAACCTAAGATGGATTTCATTTTATTATCTTTAAATACCAATGGCTTAAATCATCCTAGCAAGAGATCAAATGTACTGAAATATTTAAAACTGAACAAAGCACAAATTGTCTTCCTTCAAGAAACTCATTTCAAAACAAATGACAATTACAAATGGAATCCTAAAGAATATAAGATATTGGCGCAATCCACTTAGAAGACAAAGACAAAAGGGGTAACAATTTTATGGAAAACAAATGTCATTAACCCAGAAATCCTTTATATGTATTAAGATGAAGAAGGCCTTATGGCATTAGTAATAGTTAAATATAATAACAGAATATGGACCCTAGCCAATCTATACTGGCTCCCAGGTATTTGAACAGGAACTGTTAAAAAACACGTGGATTTAATTTCCAATAATTATAAAGGCAACTTAATATTAGGAGGAGATTTTACCTGTATATCTGATATTTCTGAAACTACAAATAAAAGGCCACTGTGTGCATCTGCTGTATCAAAAGCTTTAAACAAGTGGGTAGAATCATTTCATCTTGTAGATACTTTCAAATTTAAAGAAGATAAATCTTTGTTGTTTTACCCATCAAGATCACAGATTTGCTAACCAAACTAGAATAGATAAAATATCTGCCCATGACTTACACTCTAAAATCATTAATTTCTCAATCATTCCCTGCCACTTTTCAGACCACAATTCATTGATAGCAAAACTTCAAAATGGGTATAAACCATTACTCTTTAACTCCAGAATTCCAGCATTCATAACTAAAATTAAAGAGTTCAAACCCAGCTTATTATCTGAATTACAGTTCTTCTTAGATATTAATTACGCCACAGAGATAAATAAAATAATGATAGGAGACTCATTAAAAGCTTACATGTATGGTAAAACCCTAACTTGGTATAGAAAAAAATCAGAGAATGGGATTCTGAATTATTAGATCTACCATCCAAACTTTTGTCAGTAAAAGCTGAAAAAAATCAAAATCATTTGGAAATGAAAAAATAAAGTAGAAGAATTAAACAATAAATACAATGACATTCTAACACATAAAACTAGTTTAGCTTTAGAAAAAATAAAAATTAATACCTTGGCCACTTCTCCCAAATATCTACATAATTTATCCACAAGAATCAAAATACGATCAAAAGCTAATAACATTAAAAGCATCTTCCATGAAAAGAAAGGGAAAAATGTCTCAGATATAGGTGATATTCTGATGCCTATAGAAATCACTATATTGAACATTTCAAAAAAGAAAATATACATATCAATCAATTAAATCTAGATGAAAAATGTTCTAATATAAAAAAATCTAAAAAATTAAAACTATGTCTGCAAGCACCCATATCCTACAAAGAAATTACAGCTACAATAAAAGTGGGTAGAAATAATAAAGTTCCAGGTATAGATGGCATAATTATGGAAATATATAAACTTTTTCCTTCAAAGATACTATCCCTCTTTCATAAAACTCTATCATAAATTCAGTCACAAGCATTAATACCATCCTCTTGGAGATATTCCTTAATCACACCAATCCTAAAGGAAAACAAATCCCCAAACCTCGGTACCTCATATAGACCTATATCATTATTAAATAATGATTATAAAATATTATGACAATATTAACTAACAGAATGAAAATACCACTATCCAAAACAATAAATAATGATCAAACTGGATTTATACATCATAGACACACACATGGCAATATTTAAAGTATAATTTCTCTTATAGATTGTGTTAGTAAACAAAATAAAGAAACATTCATAATTGGCTTAAATATAGAGAAAGCCTTTGATTCCCTAAATTGGGACTATTTATTCAAATTCCTAATGCTATTTGAATTTCCTGCATCCTTTGTTCATCTCCTAAAGAATATATAGTCAAATAGTTTAGCATATGTCAAGTTTGGTCCTTTTACCTCCAAATCTATACATATAACAAAAGGCACTAAACAAGAATGTCCTATGTCCCCAATTCTATTTGCTCTGGCTATTGAAATATTGACAGATTCAATTCATAACAATATAAAAATCAAAGGAATAGATGTTTATGGACAACACAATTCTAAAGTAATGCTATTTGCTGATGACATGTTACTAACATTATCTAATACAAAAGAGACAATAGAAGAATTAGTTATATTAATTGACAAATTTCACATGACTTCAGGACTCCATTTCAATAAATCAAAATTAAAATGTTTAATTAAAAAAAAAAAGAACTGCAGACAAAGGGGGATCACATCATAGGGAAACAAGAATCTACCTTAAAATATCTAGGAATTGAGTTATGCAAGGATAATAATGAATTAGTCTCAAAAACTACAATAATATCATCAATATAATTAAAATCTCTTTGGAAAAATGGAATAAAATAATATTAACATTTGAAGATAGATTAATAAAAATGGTTTTACCGCCCAAGATCCTATATATAGCCTTGGCAATACAACTGTTACCAGAAAGAAATATACTTAAAGAAATAAATGCATGCCTAATAAAATTTTTATGGTTTCCCAATGGCTTTGATACATCATATCAGACCATGGAAAGAGGAAGGATTAAACTTTCCTGATATATATATATATATATATATATATATATATATATATATATATATAAGCATAAATATCTAAATCAATCTCAGATTAGATAAGTTCAAATTACTCTGCAAATTGGAAAGAATTACTAACTGTAATATCAATAAATGAATATGAGTTACAAAAAAAATTTCAAATAACAAAAACAATTTGCCATGGCACATATGTATTAACAAGCAATATAATATAACTAAACCCACTAAAACTCATATGATTAATTATTACATTGACTCATTTAGGAAAATTATTAATGCAAATATATTTGTTCAAATTCCTAATGCTATTTGAATTTCCTGCATCCTTTGTTCATCTTCTAAAGAATATATAGTCAAATAATTTAGCGTATGTCAAGTTAGGTCCTTTTACCTCCGAATCTATACATATAACAAAAGACACTAAACAAGAATGTCCTATGTCACCAATTCTATTTGCTCTGGCTATTGAAATATTGGCATATTCAATTCGTAACAATATAAATATCAAAGGAATAGATGTTTATGAACAATACAATTCTAAAGTAATGCTATTTGCTGATGACATGTTACTAACATTATCTAATATAAAAGAGACATTAGAAGAATTAGTTATATTAATTGACAAATTTCACATGACTTCAGGACTCCATTTCAATAAATCAAAATCAAAATGTTTATTTTAAAAAAAAAAGAACTGCAGACAAAGGGGGATAACATGATAGGAAAATAAGAATCTACCTTAAAATATCTGGGAATTGAGTTATGCAAGGATAATAATGAATTAGTCTCAAAAAACTACAATAATATCATCAATACAATTAAAAGCTCTGTGGAAAAATGGAACAAAATAATATTAACATTTGAAGATAGATTAATAAAAATGTTTTTACTGCCCAAGATCCTATATATATAGCCTTGGCAATACAACTGTTACCAGAAAGGAATATACTTAAAGAAATAAATTCATGCCTAATAAAATGTTTATGGTTTCCCAAAAGAAACAGAATAGCTTAAATACATCATATCAGACCATGGAAGCAGGAAGGATTAAACTTTCCTGATATAGAAACATATATAAAAGGATAAATATCTAAAACAATCTCAGATTAGATAAGTTCAAATTACTCTGCAAATTGGAAAGAATTACTAACTGTAATATCAATAAATGAATATGAGTTACAAAAAAAAATAATTCAAATAAAAACAATTTGCCATGGCACATGTGTATTAACAAACAATATAACATAACTAAACCCACTAAAACTCGTATGATTAATTATTACATTGACTCATTTAGGAAATTTATTAATGCAAATATAGACTTAAAAATCTGGTTTCATCTTTTAACACCATTTATAATCACTAAGAACTTTCTACATAAAATATATAGAGAAATGATTAATTCCTGGGAACAGAATGGATTTGTTTGTTGGCTCTAATGTATCAAAGAACTAAAAGTTTTAGATATGCAAGTAATAAAAACAGCATACAGAATTCCACAACAGGACTGGCTAACTTTGCAGAGTATTCTGTCATATTCACAAGATTTAAGTAGAATAATCAACAATTCTTCATTTAAAGAAATACCTAAATTTATGAAATTCATATATGAAATCAAGTATAATGACTTTGACATGGGAAACAGTATTTCAAAATTTTCCAGAATATTGATAAACTATAAAACAACACCCAAAACCTCATATTGGAAATATATAACAAAAGGGCACTCAATGCATTTAACTGAAGATATTAAAACAAATATCTTATTATCGATAAAATATACATCATTTACACAATACTGGAAAGTTTTTAATTGGAAATGCCAGAGCATTCTTAACCCCAGACAGAATCAGTAAAATTAGTTCTTCCATAAAAGGAATATGTTGGAGATGTGAGCAAGTACACAATGTAGATTGGAACCACATTTTCTTTGATTGTGTTAAAATTAAGCCATTTTTGGAATGGTATTAATTACTTTCTATAAGCTTTATTTAATGAATAATTTTATTTAACTAAAGCTCTTGTATTATTAAATGTGAACGAAGGTCCTCATTTGAATAGATCAAACATGTATCTAGTATGGACTATACTTTCAATTTCAATGAAGTGTATAGCAAGAAGATGGAATACAAACACAATACCAACTTTGGAAGACTTTTACAGCCTACTGAAGACCACAGCTTTACTGGAAATTAAAATTAAAGAACTAAGAATTTATCCAGAGCCATTTATCAACAACCCTTGGGGAAAAGTCTTATCGTTGACTGACACTATACAATAATTGATCAGACACTCTGATAATGGATTGGACATACTTATAAAGTAACTGTATACATTAAGATCTGTTATAGTGTCAGGCTAATATAAATAGTGTACATAGTTATTTAAGATGTTATGTATAAATACCATGGCATTCATTCAAATCTATTTGAAAAATAAAAAACATTTTGAGAAAAAAAAGAATAAATAGATATCTATAGGTGCACACATCTCTCTGTTTGACTATATCTATAGCTATGTCTATATATATATATATATATATATATATCTTTAGAGGAGCTCTACAGAATCCTGAAAGCCTAAAATCATGAAGACCAAAATCCTGAGACCAAACTCTCGAAAGTTCAAAATACTGAAAACTCAAAATACTGAAAACACACAGGAAACCAACACTTACTATAATCCAGCACAAGTACATACAGAAACAAAACACAAACCATATCACTCTTCTTCAAGTATAACCAGGCGGGCAAGCCCCCCTGCACCCCCATGTGGGGGACTGCACCCCCTGCACCCCCTGCTACTTAACTATATCAACTCCGAGATTGCACTTAGTCTAGTGAATCAGGCTCTGATGAAGTCCTGAATTTCCATGAACGAAAGTGCTTGACTAGAGATTTGTATTCTTTTTGCATTGGATTTTATTCTGTGAAATACCATTAAATTTGTCCTACTACAGGTTGTTTTGGGTTATTTCCTAAGAGGTATTTGTGTTTCGTTTAGCCAGTGTTTTGTACCTTGAATTACAGATGGATTGACACTGAATGTTTTTAATTTTTCAATTATTTCCTTATGCAGAATGGTGATATATGTCTTAGCAAGGTCATGTTATGCAGCATTACTGTCAATCCTTCATCAATTGCTTGTGTAACATATCAAAAGAAAATCACAAAAAGGCACCCCCACAGAGTAAATGTTCCGGTGATGTAAGGTAAAAATATAACAAATGGTAAGAAGCACATCCACTGGAACAAACACAACTATCACACCGTATCTTCAGAATTGAAAAAATCTTGTAATCGGACAAAAAGTTGCCAGATACACCACAACAATAATTCCAATACTTTTATTGACAAAAGTAGGTAAGCACTTTCACCATAAAGGCTTCATCAGATCAATCAATTACTAATGAATGCGAGATTTAAACCATTCTTAAATACACTTCCTCATGAATAATTCAACATTACAATGCAGTAAAAGTGCTGACATCATTTCCTTAACACTAAATAAACACGTCTAACTTGCAGCTCATACAAAGCTGTTCAACGCTGTGCATATAATAAATATAAAAAATAAATAAATAGAACTGACCATGCTTAAATACCAAAATAAAAACAAAAATATGAATAAAACACTATGCATGGTATTAAATGTATAAGATTTGCAGAGTCTGATTCATACCATACAAAAAAGTACAGCCTCTAATTGTCATTTTTAAAATAAACTTATACGAACAAGTAGATATGTATATAAAATTAGAGTGTGTGTGAAACAATCTCATTTGATGGTTTTAATTATTTTCTTACGTAGTACTGGTTTCAGGGGGACTTTATCATTGAGCCCCGGTTTTTTGTCTGCTCTTAGTCTTATAATCCATTTTAGTTCACAATTCTTTGTGTAATTTTTCAGGAGGGGAGGGGATGTCAAAAATTTCAACTCTGTCAACTCCCATCACTAAGAAACAATGGAATTATGCCTCTAGATTGACAGTAGTTTCATTGATCACAAATCCACAGAAAATGTTTAACTGAAAGCACTTCCAGCAAAAATCCAAAAAATATTTTTTGTAGTGAAGTAAGCTCCCCTGCACCCACCACACCCAGAAGGCACAATAGTGGAGAAAAGGAAATTCTCCACTATCACCGAAAGTGCATTCCACTAATCTATTTCAGTCAATCTGTGTTCAACCAAAGAGCCTTCATTAGAATGGCATGTTCCCCAAACAATGCAGCAACTACAATTTCTCTCAGCTCTGTGATCTAAAGCCTGGAAATCCATTATGCCATCAATAAGAGACCCCATTCATTAGTCAGACTTCAGAGAAAACATTCAAAGATGCACATTAAAAGTTGAAGAATACCCGTGTTTAAAAAATCTGCAATTACTTATATCTTAGAGATGAGTCAACACTATCTATTACAATTCAATCCAAAGAAATAGTATTTTTGCCATGCACATCATACAACAAATAACTTCATCCTACCATTTAAAATTACCCTTAAGCTCCATCAAAGCCTGCCCTCTTCCTACACACATCATAGCCATTACAATATCTCATCTACCCTTCCTCCTTCAAATCAACTGAAGACATCTTCATTGCAAATATCTCCTTGCACATTTACTAAAATATATCATTTATTGTCATTTTTGTATACTAGTACCTGCTAGTCTTCATAATTGCAATTACTTTTTCTAGTTCTATTGTAAACAAGTATGAACTGGTGATTGGATTTTTTTCTTAACTAATCAAATCATGTTGTACTTTGTTGTAGTTTTCCTCTTGCTGAGTTTGAAATAGGCAACTATGGATCAATGTTCACTTCCACAAGATAACAGTACCAGAGATATTAATTACTGCATGAACAGTTTCTTTTCCTGAATTGTTTTCTGGGCTTCTTGTTCTTAAATTTACAAATACTGAGGCATTGTTACCTAACCCATTAGGCCTAAAAATTAAAAGGCATTTGCGATAAGTATATTGCATCTTTAAACTAGGTTACACTAACGCTGCAAATCTGATAGTCATCCTCCAGGCAGATGACAACTTCAAAATCACTGAGTTTATTTTTATACATTTCACATTTAGCACCTTCACCTCTGATTTATTATTGTTCATTTTATTATAAATTATATAATATTAAATAATATATATATATATATATATATATATATATATATATATATATATATATTAAACTTCTGTAAATTTACACTCAAAATATTGACTGCAAAAGGTAAAAAAAAAAACAGCAACACACCAACATGCAACCTCAGATTATGCAAAATAAGTCTTTTTTTTGGAATAGCAGAAAGCTCCACCACCCCCTGCTAATTATTTATATGCTCTGTAAGATCACACAGTCCCTGAGGAAAGGAGCATATGCTCCAAGTAGTGAGGTTCATCAGATTCAAAGCTCTTCAGCTCATAGGAAATCTCACTTAATCCTGACAAGTACTAAATCACCTCTTTATGACGCCAAATTCTTAGCCATTAGTGAAAGCCAAATATTTTGTTCTACATACTCAGTAGCCATACAAGGTGATGAGAGGATTTCACTAAGCAGATATGCTTTCCCATTTTTTATTATGCTGTTCAATAATTCCAGCATATCTTATTGCATATCTAGCTTCCTAGATTGCTTATTCCAGTGTAGTAAAGACCATATCATAATTGCCTTTAATCCTTTCTGATATA
This sequence comes from Protopterus annectens, assembly GCF_019279795.1. NCBI lineage: Eukaryota > Metazoa > Chordata > Ceratodontiformes > Protopteridae > Protopterus > Protopterus annectens. Next base: position 1,127,273,426 of record NC_056727.1, on the reverse strand, counting down.
AATGAAATGCCCCTAATTTTGGCCATTGAAAATCATGACACTGTCAGGAACTCATTGAAAAGTCCAATGAGGTATTTGTCTGTTTAAACACTATAACTCCACCAATTGCCAGAATTTTTTAACTTTTCCAGATCACAAATTTTCCCATGTATACTGCTCTTTGACATTCACCATTCTCCCCACAGCTACATTATGATGGTTGTGTACATGTGATTTATCATATTAATTCAGAGGTTTGTCTAATATGGTAAATGCATAAATTTTGTATTGTGTGTGCATGTGTGCGTGTGTGCGTGTGTGCATGTGTGCGTGTGTGCGTGTGTGTGTGTGTGTGTGTGTGTGTGTGTGTGTGTGTGTGTGTGTGTGTGTGTGTTTTGGCTTCAAGTGGGTGCACTTTTCAGGGATAGAACTGCTCCTGATGGCTTAGTCTTAATATAGTAGATATATTTAAATCTTATAAATATTTAAGATAGCCATTATCAGTTGAACATTAAAAGCAAGCTCATGAAGTACTTTTATATCTAACCAAAATTATGATTCTTCCTACATAAAATGTGATTTAGAGAATCATGTTCTGCTAGTCAAATTTTAATTTTACCTTTGTCAAAGGGTCACTAAGATGGAAAGCTGTAGAATAGTGTTTTTTAAATCCCTTATTCACCTCTGAACATTTCACAGTGTAACAATAATCCAATATCAGTAGCTCAGTGTAAATCAAAGTATAAACACAGAATGAATATTGAACATATTCAGAACAAATCAATAATAAAAAAGTTTAACTAGAGGCATTTGTTGTCATAGATGAACAAAGATATGACATCATAAGGAATAGATTAAAATTATCATCATAGATTTCCCAGTAGACTTACTCGGCCATTGACTGAGCTTGACATTACATTGGAACTGGCTACCCTTGAGATAAAATATTAAAGGCTTCCAAGCCTCTTATAACTTGGTATGTCAAGTACTCTCACCCAAGCCCCTCTGTTTACCCAGTTAGTGACCCTCTATATCTAGTTGTCAGGGAGCAAATTAAACAGTCATGAATTCTTTAAATTTAGGATTATAAATATAATTTTCATGTTGTACACTTGGATTAACTGAAATTACTCCCTGCTTGAAGGAGAGGCCCTTCACTTCCAAGAACCAGTAATCATTTTCTTCCAGACCAGCATTATCAAAGCAAAGAAAAGCTTCCTGTGCTATAGCCACCTGACTCAAAGGGTCAAGTCCTAGTAAAAATAAAGATTGTGTGACAACAACCTTCATCTGTCAAATCCTAGAACACTAGTGTTGTATCTCAGCTCTGGAGAATAAGCTGCCTTCCCAGGATGGGATGAAAAATTTAAAAAAAACATTGCTAACCAAAATAATCTAAATTTTCTGGATTTGGTAACATATCTTGAAATTTGCGACAGAGTATATCATCTATCTCATGTTAAATAAATATCCAGATTTCACTCCCGTATACTTCTGTATTTTCCATGACCCATTTCATGGGGTCTACTAAGGTACAGTAAAGAGCTGAAATCAGGCCTTTGCTCACAGGAACGACCTTTCTAAATTCCACCCAAGTAAGAATACTCATAGGACAGTTGTTAATAATAATAATAATAATAATACTTGTTTACAAGGTAGACCCATTATACACACACTTTTCAGTATCAACCCCGGGAACAATATCTGGTTAAGTGATTAGCTCAGTGTCACACAGCAGGCAAATGAGATAGCTGAGATCATCAAAAAACATGCCATAGAAACTACAAGTCACAGTCTGAATCCTCAATATCAACTGCCAAGACACTCCGGCCAATAGTCTGACCTTTACTCTATTTGCCAGTTATTGCCAGGTCCATGCACTGTTGTCCCCATCATCAGTTGACTGCCAAGGGACTTTGGCCAGTAGTGTGACCTTTACCCTATTTGCCAGTTATTGCCAGGCCCATTCACTGCTGTCCCCATCATCAAATGACTGCCAAGGGACTCTGGCCAATAGTGTGACCTTTACCCTATTTACCAGATATTGTCAGGCCCATTCACTGATGTCCACATCATCAAATGAGAAGCGGTAGGTATCAAGGGATACTGGAGAGTGCTTCACAAGTAAGTTCTCCCAAAAGTTAAGTCCCTACAAAATAGTAATCTGCCTGATGACTCAAATCGTGTCTAGCCCCCCCGCAAGCTCACTCTGGCAGGAAGGATATCCTTAATCCAATTTTCTGAATGTATCCACTAAAGCCATTATATTAGCTTTGACTGTCTTGGTTTTGATGTAGAGGTGGCATTAGCAAAGTGAACAAAAAGCTTGAACCAGCCATTTAAGTCCCCTACACCTGCCAGTATAATGTTGTTCTACACTGCTGAGTAATCTTTGTTTTACAGTAGCACAGAAAAAATTACTGTAGATGCTAGTCTATATTTCTCAAATTATGGAAGTGAAACTCCTCACAGCTATGTTGAACGTGTAAGAATAACCCAAGATAGGCAAGGTCTAGCTTCATTCCAAATAAACCCAGTGATCAGTTTTCCGTGTGACCATAACAGGTTTGGGGGATGACAGTGGAATTCCCTGTGAGGCATACTGAAGCAAGGACAATGCAAACTAAGAGATGGCCTGCACTCATTGACAGAAGTCTTGGCATAGCTCCTTCCATTTCTTTAAAATATTATTATGTAATGGAGAATATCTGGATAAATAGCTAAGATTGTGCTCTGCAGAGAAGAGCCAAACTTGATTCCTAGGTAAGTAATTATGTCATATTTAGCTATGAAAGGAAACCTAGTAATGCTGCTGGCTGAGGGATTATAATTTATTTTGAGCACCTGTTTCTTATTCACATTTAAAGACTACCCTGCTTACTTGCCAAACTGCATGTGCGCTGTTTTGTATGTTTACAGTTACTCTGTAAGATATTTAGTTACTAGTGTTAGTGGAGATTTCAGAAATAAGCAAGAAAATGTTTAAATCTATCAATATAAAGGTGCACAACTGAGGAGTGGTAAGATATCAACAAACAGCTAGTTTAAGGGGAGGGACTTCAAATATGATTTGACACTTGTCACTTTTAGAAGTAAATAAATAAGAGTTGAACCTACATGCATGTAAGATGTTGGCCATGCAAGAGCCATTGGATTTAGGAACACAAAAGGGACACTATGGGTAAGATAGGTCAAATGAGAAATATTCACAGAATATTCTGTCCTTGCAGCTCTCTCAGGAAAACCTCAAACTGTTTTCTCTAGTCTTAAAAGAAAGTTCTACTTCAGGTTCCTCCCATGATTCCAAATCAGTTAATTTCTTTGCCCTGTGGAAAGAAATGCAAGGCTTCCTTTCTATCTTAAGCTGGAATTTTTAACTTCAAGAAAATAAAATTAAAATAATGATGACATAAAGCAAGAGTAAAAACAAGAAAACTATGTAAGTATACAATTAAAAAAAAATCAGAAGCAGTTTGTTAAAAAGTCTTACAAATATTGCTTAGCATAAAATTAATATATAATTAATTGGTCCCCTACACATGGTCGAAATGCCACAAAGTCAAAACCCATAAAGCCTAGACCATATGTTCAACTTTTGAAATCCCGACCATGTGTAACGGACATCTCTGTGCAGTGCGGAATGGAAATATTTCCATTTCTGCACTGTAGTGCAATCTCGAAGTTGGTATAGTAAAGTTACGAGGGGTGCAGGGGGGAGTAGCCTTCCTGTTAACACTTAGAGAGTGAGTTAGTGTTGTGTATTTTTTTTAGTTTTACACGTCTGAAATTGCGGAAGTGGAACATATGGTCTCGGCCATATGGGTTTCGGCTTTCTGCAATTTTGATCATGTATAGTAGACCCATAATTAATATATATATATATATATATATATATATATATATATATATATATATATATATAATTAATTCCACTGCCTCATGGCAAAAACACAGTGTTTGCATTCTGCCCTCACCTATAATTTTTAATAAAAATCTATTAATTAAAAAAAAAAACTGCAATAACGACGGGTCAAAAGAAAAATATATAAGCATTGAGACACAGAAAAATCAGGTATTCTTTCAGAACACTCTGTTCTGGCATCTCCTCAAAGGAAAAATATTGGCTTTTTGCCATTGGTTAGGTGGATAGGATGTCCAAATGCTGATGGGAACTGCTGTACTGAAGAAAAACATGTTGAGGTAGGAGTGAAGGGAATTAACAACATGTTTGTGTTTTACGGTATTTCAAGGGACATTTTGCCGTTTGTTTCAAAGTTATGGAATTAAATTTTAGAATGCATTTTTCCTCTAATGTGTTGCTTTTGATACACCATGGAGGGTTGCATTGTAAGCTTCAGGTTTAAGGTTATAAATTAACATGCATACGCTTGTAGAAACTGGTATGAGGAATAGCAGGATGACCCCCCCTCCACAATAGAGACTTTAATATTACTGGTCATTCCATCTTAGGATTCATTATACCAACATTAAAGGGAAAATAATGCATATCTAACTTATCTCAAACAATTTACTCAACAGTTAGAATGAGAGTCGTGTAGTCCTTTTCTTCTGAATATTTACCCCCCACCCCACCCTTCAATGCACATTTTGTTCCTCTTTCTATGACAGAAACTGTGGTTTATTAATGCTGAAGGGCAAAAGATGTTTTCTGCATGCATAGTACACTCCCTGTTATATGTGCTCTTTGTAGTAATAGTTGCAAGTGCAATAGTCTTAGTGTGGGGGCACTGCTTGTACATACTAACAGAACAGTTCCTAGACAGACCTACTTGCCTTGCAGTGAAGAAGCTCCTACCAGGTTTTCAGACTTTTTTGGAGAACATTAACAGAAAGTGTGCCTCCGTGGCACAATAAAGCCCACCACACAGTTTATAGGTAAAATATCTTGTCATTCCTGTCTCTCACCAGCCAACCCACCATCACTTTAGACTTCAGTCATACTCAGGTATCAAACTGTACAGGTGACTACCTTGCCTCTGTGCTAGTGGCTATCTGGAATTCTGGCACTTTTGGGGCTTCCATAACTAATTACCTGTGTTACCGAAACAGCAAGTTTGCACAGTAGTCATGAATGTCTGAAAAAACATAGATGAGATGGGAAAAGAGGAAGATGTATATAACAGGTCTATATTATATTCGCGAATGCTTAAGTTGTCAAATACAGCTTGATTGACACCTAATGAGCAAACTGCGAGTACATCGAATGCTGGAAACCGCAAAATTTGAAATCTCGATTTGGCATAGTCGGCCCTTCTGTGGTGTAGCTCCGTAAGGTAAGTGTGCGATAGTTATGGACCTTAGGGTTAGGGTGCGGGTTAAGGTAAGTGCATAGATAGTAATGTATGTAAGGGATAGAAGTAGGGTTTGGTTAAGTGTATGTGTGTGGATTATTTGTTTTGTTTGGGTATAGCTTATTAAGGTAAGTGTGCAATAGTTACGGAGCTTAGGGTTAGGGTGCGGGTTAAGGTAAGTGCATAGAAAGTAATGTATGTAAGGGTTAGCTTAGGTTTAGAAGTAGGGTTTAGGTTAGTGTATATATGTGGTTTATTTATTTTGTTTGGGTGGGTAGTATGTAGCGAGTGGTGTAGTGGGAAGTGTGTTTTGTTTTTGTTAGTGGGTGGAATGGTGTTGGCCAAGTAAAAGTATTCAGTGACGTGTTTTTCTACGTTGTGAGCTTTCGCTGACTTGTGCATTCGGTGAATAGGTGTCGATTATGTTGTATTCAACAACCTAAGCATTTGGGAATATAATATAGACCCTATATAACAGATCCTAATTTTGCTGTCAGTACATTAATATGCAGAAGTAGTAGTTTGAGTAATTCAGATAATGCTGAAATAGAATGAGAATTTTACTATTGAAATACTAATGCTGTATTCAAGGAGGACTGGGATATTCAAAAGAATAAAACAAGTAGGTCATGGTGATTGATGGAGTACTCCAAATGAGAAATAAAGGTCAGATTACATAAGAAGTGACAGAAAACAAAAATTACATTATAGCATATGATTCCATTAACAAGTTAACATTGGTTAAAAAAAAAAAGATTAGCTTGCGGAAATGAAGACTGCATATCACAGAGTAACATTTGGCTTTGTTGGTCTAAATCTGTCCATAAAGACTCAAAAGGAAAAAGGAGAAAGTCTTGGACATTCACTAGCCGTATAGCTGAAACAGTTGATGTCCTTAAGGGATCATTTGCATATATCCCATGGGCCTCTATTACAGGAGGTTTATGGTATTACACAGTAAAAACTCTAGCTTGACTAGGTTTTTCTTGTAGTTTTTACTGAAATTAAGATACGGAAATGGCTTGATATGGGAAAGGTAAGGTACAGAGAGAGTGGCACTGCAAGAGGATTAAGTAAATTTAGAAGCGGGGTTCTGTCTTAAAAGATTGAACTGGTCTACAGGACAATACCTTGTTAGGTGCTATATCTAACTACATGGAAAGTAACATTTCCAGAAGATAAGACAGTGAAGAAAATATATGAGATGAGAAGAAGAGTGATAGGTTTGTATAGCAGGGGAAAAAGAGAGAGGACGAAGAGGTTTAGATCAAAGAATGAGAGAGCTAGGTATTAGATGTTTGAATTGAGACTGTATTTAGTGGCAATCAATGTCATTAATGCAGGATTTAGGGTTACTAAGACTGCTGTGGTGTTGCAAGAGAAGGGAAAATTAGGGAACAATGTCAACCAAAAAAGAACATAAGTTTTGTTATGAAAACACCGTTGTGAGGCATGTGTAGTAAAGAGGGATATTTGGAATTTGGGAGAGGCACTGATATAGGTGATAGAGTGAGGATAACTGCAAAACATGACTAGGCTCACTGGTTGCTGTGGTGATTGGAGATTATATGGGATATATTTCTGGCAGGTGTAAGGGGTCTGAATGGCAAATACAAGCTTAGAAGGGATGGAAGAAAAGAGAATTCCATAGTTTTGACACCATGAAAATGGAATTTTGGATCCTGAAGAGAGCTTTGCTAGTTTCTGCTAGGAAGATGGCCCTAGTAGACACATATACTTTTGATATTATGAAGAGGAAGCTGGTCAGGAGGAAGGGGATCACTGGAAGGGTATACAAGGTATTTAAAGAAACTAGAGGTAAAGGGGGAGTGCTCAAGTTGGAAGTAATGAATACAAATATAGCTGCAATGGGAGGATGATGATTTCTACAATGAAAGCTAAGTGGACTAAGGTAGGTATCTTGATCCTGTTTTTACCTACAAATGCACCTGTTGCAGAAGTAATATCTGAAGTCTGCTTGTTGCATAAACTGGGATGCTAACAAGCAAAGGCATGATGCAGACACAGAAGGCAAGACTGAGGACTTATGTATGTGCCTGGGGAGTCAGGATGAGAGGAATCTGTGGAACAGTGTGCGAGAAATGCAACAAAAGGACTGTGGGAACAGTTTACTATAACATTGTCATCTTTCTATAATGCGAATAGGCAGGTGGGAGACTGGAGAAGAAGGTAGAGGTGGAGTTAATGTTGGAGGCAGGATAAGTAAGGAGACACTAGGCAGTTACATATATAGGATGCCAAAACTAAATATTTAAAACAGGTGAGGTATGAATGGCAATGATTGTAAGGGAGAATGCTATGTTAAATTGAATATATAAGTCAGAAAATAGAAACTATATTGAATTGTCCAGCTATCAACCTATTATTATTCCTTCTTCCCTGTGCAAAGTACAGGAAAAGGTATACAAACACATTTTGGACTCTTAACTGTTTCTCTTCAACTCAGCACAGCTTCCATAACAATTATACTGAAAGTACTGATCGGCTTTCTAAATGCCATAAACCATTACAGAAATGAAGGCAGTCTGGTTACGTCTTTGTTTTTGGACCTACCCATATTCTTTGATACCCTCTTCCATAAAAACCTGTTAGACAAACTCTGCAATTTGGGTCTTTATAAAACCTCTGTCTTCTGTTCTCAAAGCTACATGTCAAGCAGATACCAATCAATCAAATGGCTGAAGGAATAATTTTCCATCCCTCCTGTTTCCAGTGGAGTCCTCCAAGTAGGCTTACGTAGCCCATAATTACTGAATATATTCATAGATGATCTGCATACATTCGCCAAATGGGTTACTGTTATTCAAGAAGCTGATTATTCAGAGCTCATCACTTCCTCGTCTATTCCAAAACTTCAAGGGATAACCCAGGAATATTGTCAAATGTAGAAACTTTGCTGAAAAACTCCCAGATACAACTTGAGTCTAAAAATACTACTACTATTGACACTGAAATCATACCCTGATAACAGGACATCCCTCACTATCACATCATCTAATAACGCCAACATCATATTGGTCTGTCATACAAAACTATTAGGTGTCATAATGTATGAAAAGTTCAGATCTGACCTCCACATTTAACCTGTTATTTCAAAAAAATAAAAAAATTGGCCTATTGTATATAACTAAAACCTATAAACTGTATCAGGAAAAAAAATATTTTCTATATAACATTTGTTAAGCTGTTAAGTGAACTGGTCCAAGGACCCTTTTTAGATACTTAACTGCTCCAAGGACCCTTTTCAGATATGAAATAGGCCAAAGATGCCAGACAATATAACTAAACATACAATAAAATGTAGGACTAGTTACACAGAAATTTGCATTGTCATCGGCAATGATATAAAAGTCGAAATATCACAGCACTGAATTTTCATTTAGAAGTAGATAACTTTGAATTTTCAGTTAGGTACAAATTATTAGTGACACAATAAAGTAGCTTAAAGTTCCTTATCTTATACATGCTCTCTAGGCCACATCTCTGAAAGACTTACAAAAAAGCTGTTTTATCAGATATTTTAGTTGTAGTTTGAAGCTATTATATTCATTGACTTGTCATTTCTTTTGGGAGTTTTTCCAATTGGAAGGTGTATTTTTAGAGTAGACTTTTCCAGTATTGGCTAATTTTTAAGGATGTCTGGCAACTTGTGTGTTGTCTGTATTTCTAAGAATGTAATTACAATCTTTTTAAAGAGTCTTGTCTGTAAAAGTAGGCATATAAAATATTAACTCACTTTAGCCAATTGATGTCTCCAGGCATTTCTGTAGTTACTTCCTACTTATGTCTCTAGGTGTCAAATATTGTTTGTTCATATTTGCATTATTAATTCCAAAATCATGCTACATACAAGGCTTTAGGAGATTTCATTTTAAAGCTTACACAATGCTAAATACAACTGTATTGATAATTGACCTCTGCCTATTGCAGATAAAATCATATTGAATATTATTTGTATATTTATTTCTCTAAATATCTCAGCAATCAAGTGACACAGACAGAACTGCTTAGCCTCGTATGAAAAGTCATGGCTCTATGAAGAAAATCCTGCTGTCGTTGTGCGTGTTGCTTGAATGCTTATTGGAATATCATAAGCTGTTTACACAACCATGCGCAACTTGTTAGAAATGTAAGGTGCTAACTTATTTTCAAAAGCTTTAGGCCATGCCCAGTGGGAGTTTGAATACAGATTCAAAAGACCCCCACTAGAGTGATAAGTTAAAGAGCTTCTAAGTAAGGATGTTAAGCAGTAGCTCATTTCTTGCTGAAATTGTGAGCCACCTACCTTTCTTTATTGTAGTGCAATGGTGTTTTCTGTTGTTAGCCAGGCTGAAGAAATAAGGTTTTTATTCCTGGTGGTTTGTAATGATGTGCCATTAGCAGCTGAGTGTGCAACAATAATGGGCAGTCCATATTTGATCCTAGGAATAAGTACATTGATTGCTTCTCGACTTAGGAGATTGGATATTGAACAGGCTGCTTTAAGTTGTCCCAGTACTTAATCAACTTTATCTCTAGTCTACATACTTCCTACTTTCTTATATGCCCCTCCTTTATTCACATATCTGCAGTCTACTCAAAAAAATTAAGCTTGAGCAATGCTATAATAAAGAAGTGAAATTGTTAGTTAAAGTCCCACTGAGGATCCATCACTGCTTGACGCTTAGCCAGCTTAACTAGTTATAACTACTATGTTACCTCTCATACTCTTAATTAAAGACAGCATACAACATTATATACCACTCAAATAAATGCTCAGCCTTAAAAAGAACTTCTTCACTTATAGTTCCCAAATAAAGTCTCCCATTCTATAGATAAATCACTCTTCCTCTCCACTAGATTACACAAAACAGGTGATGTGATGCTCTTACTTCCTTTTACACTGAGCCTCACAGAATATGTTCAAAAGTTCATAACTTACCTCCAACTTCACCATAAATATCTTGGCTGTGACACTGTGCAATATCACCTTGTCAATTTAATATCAATTTCTACCTCACCTTCACTGTTTATGGCTTACTTCTAGCTGTTTCAGGCTAACCCCAATGTAATATTGCATATTAGGATGCCTGACTGACAGCCATTTCTAGTCTACTGATCTTGTTTTGTCCATGAGCTCATCAGAACTTTCCTTAGATGGCTCCTAGGTGCCCATCACTGCCCACTGTACCTTAATGCACATCACCCAGTGCCACTAAGGTCCTCTCATCCTTGCATTCATTCAAAGTATCATAGCTAGGCAAGTCTGAGTTAAGCTGAGGTTTGGTAGTTGCCATCACTTTATCCACCTCTGGTGTTAGACTGGAAAGATAATTAAGTCACAAATGGCCACAGACATATATTTCAAGCTGCTGATGTCATGAAAATATAAGTAGGCTTACTCAACCACACACACACACACACACACACACACACACACACACACACACACACACACACACACACACAAATGACAGCGCTGTTTGTATACACCTCTGATGTCAGACTGGAGCAAAAATTATAAAAGACATATAACATAATTTTATTTATTTAACATTTGTTTACTGTGAATGCCTGGCTTGGAATAAGCCAATTTTCATGGGAGGCCCAGGGAGAAATGTTCCAGGCACATGTCTTGGTAACATGGGAGGAAACCGGAGCACCTGGAGCAAACCCACACAAATGGAGGGAAGACATGCAGACTCCACACAGAAGGCACCCCAACCAAGAATCAAACTGGAGAACCTCTTGCTGTGAGGCAACAATATTAACCACTGCACCACTGCGCCATCCAGTATCCATAATATATTTAAGGTGTTGCTGTCAGATATATATATATATATATATATATATATATATATATATATATATATGTGTGTGTGTGTGTGTAGGTTCTTGATAGGTCGACAGTTCATATGGTCAAAACTCATTTGGTTGACAGCTCATTTGGTCGACAACCAGTATTCAAGGCACTTAACAGGGATTTTTTCTCCCCTCAACAAAGTTGTGAGACCCTGGAGTTGATATGTATAGTTAGGGGGAGTGTGGTGGGCACAGCCCTATACAATGGGGGGTGTGGGGGGCAAAGCCCCCCACCCATATTCGTTTAAAATGTTTAGTTTTTATTGTATTTTCATGTTTTAAACAACTATTAAATGAATATTAGTGGGGGTCCCCCCCCCACACCCCCTAACTATATATTATCAACTCCAGGGTTGCACAACTTTGGGGAGGGCGGCAAATCCCTGTTAACTAACTGGAATACTGGTTGCCAACCAAATGAGCCATTGACCAAATGAGTTTCAATCATATGAACTGTCGACCATATCAAGTAGACCCCTATACATATATATATATATATATATATATATATATATATATATATATATATATAAACAACATGGTTCCTTACCCTCGCCAAAAGATAGCCACCTATATATGCATCTGATATTTGACTGTAAGGAAAGTGAAAAATAAATACTGAACAAGGTAATATTTCCAACTAGTTACTCCTATACAAGCTCAGAGCCTCCCATGCTTATGCCTAACTCACCCCTGAAGTTTGTAAGGAAATTTGAAGAAATAATGACCACACTGTTTCCAGCCAAAGACAAGAAATAGTGATATATGCATACATCTGAAGTTGGTGAGGGGAATTAAAGAAATAATGATATCATTCCCACCCCAGCCCACCCAACAAAAACTACATTGTCCCTCTGCACAACTCAGAACAAGGATGGCTTTTGACTAGGTGGGATTCAGGACAGTGGACTCAGCAAAGCCTGTGTCAAAATCCACTTATACAGCCTTGACATGTGGGGTCACCAGAAGCTCTGAAGGACTGCATATTCTGCAATGCATTTTATGCCTTATGTTCTAAGTGCTGACTAAACTGAGTAAATGTCAACAAGGGCAGTTACTTTCATCCAGACAAGCCACACCAAGCACTTACAGCCACTTCTGTGTGCATTTCAGATATCTGTTTGTGAAAAAAGAGGATGGCTATCTAATGCATTTCAACATTACTTTACACAAACTGGCCACACTCTTTGCTTCACACAAATAGCATTAGTCGTGCAAAGCCAAAATAATGAGCAAACAACTGCAGACAACTTAGAGATTGTTCTCAACAGACAGCCTCAACAATTATGCCTATTTTATTGCATATATCAGATGTCAAGTTAAGTAGTTCACCTTACGTCACACAAATCCACACTAGTCATGCAAAGCTAAATAGTGACTGCATAAGCTAAGCAAATTACACAAGGGTCAGTTACTTTTATCTGGAAAATCCATCCCCCACTCAGCACTTATAGCCATTTCTGTGTACAGTTCAAATGCATGTTTGTGATAAAATAGGATAGCTGTGTAATGCATTTCACCTTTGCTCCCACACAGACAGTTGCCACACATTAAAGTTTTCCAAATTGCTTTACACAAAACAAAACCAGAATAATGAGCAAACAACAGCAGCTAGAAATCCACAGGCAGTCACATAAATAACACCTAGTCTATGCATAACTCAAGATACTCAGATTAACAGTGGCATCCATCTATATACATATACAGATACATTTATAAATATATATATATATATATATATATATATATATATATATATATATATATATATATATATATATATGGATCCCATTTGATCCAACTAATTTACGTTTTATTGAAATTTAAATTCGCAACCTCACGCAAAAGTGCATTTTCTCGAAAATGCACTTTCATGTAAAAACAGATATGTAAAAAAAAAAAAACCAGAAAAGAAATAAAAACATGCCATTTACATGTATCGTTAGTTGTACATCAATGTTTAGTGTTGATGTACAACTAAGCAAACTATTGCTGAGATCATGGTACAGTGGGGATAAGGGAATATTCCCTTTTCCCCAATGTAGTGTGATCTTGGAGTGAGAATAAAAAAGTATGGGGGTTGGGGGGTGCAGGGGGGCTTAACCCCCTTGCGTAAGTGTGTTTAGTGTGTTTTTTTTTTATTTAGGTTTTATTTTTGTTTCTACATGAAAGTGCATTTTTGAAAAAATGCACTTTCGCGTAAGTGAGGTCGCAAATTTATGTTTCGATGAAGCGTAAATTCGCTGGATCAAAGTAGAGCCACACACATACACACACACACACACACACCCACACACACATATATATATATATATACATACATATATATATATATATATATATATATATATATATATATATATATATATATATATAGATAGATATATATATATATATATATATATATATATATATATATTTTTTTTTTATATATATATATATATATATATATATATATTATATATGTGTGTGTACATAGGTTTTTTATCATTTTATTGAACTGGATTTGGATCAATTGATGTCCACGAAAAGTCACATTGCCGAATTCTGAAATAGCCAAAATGCATTCAGAATTTGACCTAAGAAGAACTGCTAACATGGGGCAAGATAGGGGTAAGATCTGTACTTCGGAAATATCGGAGTTTGAAATTTTCAACATTCAAGTCTCTGACTTCATTAAAAGCGGATTTGACAGACACCACTTCAGTAAAATGATAGTAAACCATATACATATATGTCATATATGCACCATACCTCTGAGTTTGTCTCATTTTGCCACGGTGTTCATCAAAAGTTTTTTGATTTAAAGGTAAATCACTGAGGACTAAAGTTCATCGTCATTAGAGTTCATACTTCTTATTGTTCAGAAAATCCAAATGGGTGCATAAAGCCTGTTCTTCTTAATTAATTACAGAAATATTTAAAATCTCTCACTGAGGTTGAGGTTTTGTTTCCATCCGCCCCCACCATGACCCCCACCCCCTCGTGAAACCTCATTATTTTTTGCTTCCACGTTTCTCCTACAAAGTCAAAGTGTGCTGGTCAAAATATTTGATTGATCACTGCCAACATCTAAAAGTAAAAAATAAAAATAAACAAATAAATGATTATCTTATACTACTGCTGACAGAACCCTCATCTTCTTCACATAGTTCCCTCCACAAACACCATAATACATTCAAGTTACACTTGATCTGCATGGGATTTTCTGTAACATTCAAGTGTAATGTGACTTCACTGATTTCATTAACTGCATCATTTCTCCCTACAGTTCCCACTGTGCTACAGACAAGTTTTCTTAAGCGGGTATGTATTGGGTTGTTTTAACAATTATTTATTTACCTGTTATATTATGAAAATGCAATGTTCCATTACTCAAAAAAAAACAACTGTGGAAAAGTGACCTTGAAAGAACAGTGTCCTAGATGGACACATAATTGACCTATGCATAAGGCTGGCCTTGGAGATCACTTCACACAACTCAATCATCATTAATAATAGTATCTTTCAGACTTCCAGATCTTTACCTCAGACCACACAGCTCACCCCCTTCTTCCACTCTTGTGCTATAAAATTATAGACCAGTTCTACAAATGTTATGATTCCTCACTTAAAATCCATCTGATTAATCTAATTTCTGTTATGTTGTAGTTCTTTGTCAGTATCCCCTTCTGTTTTCTTGTCATCAACAGTACAGACGTAAGCTGTTCTTTCTTATATATATAACTCATCCTTCTTCACATGAATCAAGGGTGATGATAATGATCATATGTTTGCTTTAGTACCAGGTAAAGTTTAACAAGTTATTTGTTTGAATTGATTTAATTTCCTTGCCTGCAAATAAACAAATAAAAATAAATATGATAGCAAAACCTAATAAACCATTTTTTAATTTTCTTTTTGTCTCCTTATGCCAACAATCTACCCCTTTCAATTTGTTCACCCATTTGTTCCCATTGCAGGCCCATGAGATAAGTCATAGATGCACCATTGTCGAAGCAGCCATGAAAGATAGATGCTTCTTACTCCTGACCTATGTGCTGGGCTTTGTTGCAATCTGATACTGACAACTTTCCATGGCACTGCTTTGATGGCATACCCAACCTCCTGAGCGCTTCATAATAAAATGGTATTGTGATACACAAAGTTTTCTGGATACAGATGTCACATTCTATCTTGCTGTTTCGGAATGCTCCTGCCTCTGCTAGGAACCAGTCATTCAACATGGTGGACTGCATCCTTCCACCAGGATAGGCGAGTTGGTAGTAACCACTTTCTGTCATCTTCCATTGTTGGATCCTCCAGTGCCCTGGTCACTAACCAATGCCAGGTCATGTGTCTCACAATTCAGGCTTCTCAGCTTGGCGCTGGTGATCTGTCCTGGTAAAATAACTTTATATAAAAAAAGACTATGCTTCTGTTTCCACAGAGTCACTGTGGACATGAGTGGCTTTGCTGGGAAGGAAATGCCTTTGAGAGTTAATGGTTAAAACAGTATTCAGGCTATATGGTAAGGAGGTGGTCTAGATTGGTGGACTTTGTTGACCAATAGCTGTCAACTGTCCTGGTTTTCTCTGGGTTGTTCCTGATTTTGCATTTGTGATTTTGTGACAAACAGTTTTATTAACATGACTGGAGGACTCCATCTTTACAGCTCTTAACTATCACAGTTCTTGCGTTCCTCATGTCTTTTAGCAACAGTACTGGGTGCAACACTTCTCTTTGCTCTTATTCCCACAGTGTACTTGTCTTGTACTAATGTCCATGAGTTCTTCTGTTTATGTAATAACAGTTTTTTCATTTTCCTCCTAAGCAACATAGGATTGTGGTACCAAATACATCAGCTTTAGGCACCAAACTTTCCAATGGCATTTGTATTTTGTACTCGATCTGGTAGTCCTCTGCTGTTTGTATCATAACTGTATTTCTGTCATTGCTGATTTCTTTTCAGCATTTTTTTTTAATTTTAGTTTTTTACAAGCAACACCAAAGTAACTGAAGTTGGTACCCTCATGTCCATTAAGATCTGAGCTGGGGTGAGTTTGAATCCCCGCAGTGGAGTATCACATACTCAAAGCATTCACAATGACAATTCTCAAAGCTTTTGCTGCAGCTCTTTAACATTAATGTATTCAATGTTTTGATAGTTTTCTGCAGTTATAAATTAGACCATGGATAGTGCAGACTGGACATTATATGCCTGAATTCCAGCTCAAGCACAATTCATTTGACTTGCAGAGTTTTGTACTATGGACCATTTTCAGTTAAAGCACATTTCAGGTATCTTGTCTGAAAAATATAGACTTTAATGCACTGATCACACCTGATCTTGCTGTGAGCTTGATTGTTGCAATACTTGAAATAATATGTTTGATTGTTGGAATAGTTGAAATAATCTGGAAGTGTACTGTACATTGCTCACTCTTTTCCATGGATGATCTATTAGTCCATTTGCTACCATCTCAAGCTTTGGATTGTTGGTAAAATATTCACTGCATATGGCACAGATCTGTCCTACTTGTTCTAGTCGAGGCAATATTCTTTGCTGAGGTATTATATGCCTTTGACTTCCATAATACTTTAGAATTTCTAGATATGATTTTTGTTAATTCTCAAGCATTTGCCTCCTCAGTTGGTTGGGATATATTATTTTATCCACTTCAAACATCAAGTCTTACACACAAATTAATTCTTTCTTGAAAGATAAAACTGAATTTCCTTCATCAGTGATTATACACCATCTGGTGTAAGGTGGTGATGGGGAACTACACTGAGAGATGTGGGGAATACATTCTGGAATCTAGTGCACAACCCCAAAAATCACATCTATGTCCCTGGTCCCCTTAGATGATTCTGTATGTCAAAAAAAAAACATGTCAGTAATTCAAAAGTCTTCATGTTTTCATCTTAGGAATATTGCCTGGTTGAAGTGCCTTACTACATTTCAGGTCCCTACAATAATAACCAAGGTCTAATTTCTTTGTGCTTGGACTGCTGTTCTGCCCTTTACATTGTATCTGCACACACACACTGACTTATGTACCTACATCATGTGCAGAACTCTGCAGCCAATTCCTGAGTTTCTGCATTGGGAGCCTATCAGTCCTGTACTTAAGGATATGCCCTGGCACTCACTAGCCTCACCATCTCAGCATAATGTATTGATATTAGCATACCTTGCTCTACAGTCTAAGTCTGGTTTGGTCAAAGTAGCGCATCACACCAAACCAGCCATTCAGTCCCCTCAACTCAGTTGATAAGGGGTCATGAATAGTGCCCAAGATATCTCTGAATTCCTCTCATAGCCATTTATTTTCTTACCTGTCATATGGCTTTTGAAATTCACTATCACATGAATTTCAGTGGTAAATGTGTATGATTACCTTCAAGACAGCAAGATAGCATTTAAGACTTTTTATTTCAAAAGGCTTTTACTTGATAATGTTTATCTAACAATATTATTTTATTATATGCACTTTAAATTTATTTTACCCTTGTTAATTATTTTTTATCTCTCTTCATGTTTTGTGCTTGCATAGTTTATTGTTGTGTCTATGTTAAAGTACTCAGATACATGACTTTGACAAATATACTGTGGTCTAGATAAACATGTAATTCCTGTACTTTCCAGCATAACATTATGTGATGACCATCCACATTTAGGAAAACCAAGGCAAACTGGTGTAGTCTTTTTCATTGAGTGTTATGTGACAAACCTCCAGTGCACTATAACTTATATTATAGTAAGGCATGTTCTCCCTTCCTATCAATTTAGAGAAACTGGCAAGAAATGCTGGGAGGCAAAGTGAGGGTGAGGTGACCTGAGAAAAAAGCAGCATCATACTTCACTACTGCATCTGCCAAGTAGAGCAGCTCTGCCAACAAATACTTGCACAGCTAATTTCCTGTACCCATGAGACTGGTAGCCACATTTTTCTGAATCCTAACCATCATTAATAAAGGGTTTTCCCAATTTTTCAAAATCAAACTTTTTTAATGAAAGTGCAGTATTATTTAATGCTAGCCAAATCATGACTAATTATTGCTTAATGCCAGAATCAATCACACTGCAGCGCATGAAGCTAGCTGTTACTCTCTGAAGTTTAGAAAAGCAAAAACTTGTTAGGGACCTTTCTGATGTCAAAGTGAATAAACTTTGTGAACTATGGCTTTCAGAGCTGCTATACGCTAGTCTTGTGCTAAATCATACATACCATAGAATGACACAGAGAAATGGAAACAGTTTTGAAAGGCTGTTAAATATTTCTCATTGCCTCACAACACACACATACACACAAGGCAGACTGAAGTATGTAACAGCATTTAAAGCTGTTACTCCGTCAGAGTTGTACTTACCTTCCACTCACTCTGTGGGTGACAGTGCTAATTTTGTTTGTCCTTCAAGGCCAGTGAAACACTTCACACAACTACTCTTTTTCCCTGTTCAACAAGTAGTGCAGAAGAGATGAAGCTCCAGGTATAAGAAAGAAATGTGTTCAGGTTTCACCTATCATAACTATGTCGTTAGGCATTTTCGATATGTATGTAAAGATTTCTCTCTCTAGTATGAATTCACTCCACTACTGAGGTCTTTATCTTGATATCCATGGCTTGACTGCATAACAAGCTGGTTATGATCAGAAAATCAGTTACAATCCTCACTGTTTGTTATTGTCTTTTTTCTCCTAATTTCAATATCATTCCTGTTTTGTTTTGTGTATGTTATCTACCAGAAACATTTCAGATACAGCTTTTTTTACTCTGAAAATTATGTGAATACTTTTGACACAGACTCTTTGTCCCACTTCTGATTGTATTTACTGATGCTTGTTGCAGACATACTTGTGCAGTGTGTTAAGTCTAGATCCTATTATACATAACATGGTACTAGAGCTTTTCTCCTTGTGTCCCCTCTGTACATTGACACTAAAATGCAGGGCCATCCCAATTATCAGAGTATAAAAAATACATGAAAGTGACCATTCTAAACAATTTATAGTGCACATACTGGTATCCAAAATGATTTACAACTACTTAGCAGTTCCATCAAGCTCCCACTGGTGAGGAATGGTCTTCATGGTTCTGGCAACACCAAGGACTCTCTTATACCTGACTCATTGTAGTATGCTGTTCAAAGAGGAGACTCCTTCTTTCAGTAAACCAATGCGAACACCTTGAGTTTTGGCTTATCTTTCATCTGAGCTGTTCATTCCAGCTTGATAAAATGTGAACCTCAAGTGTCCACTAAAAATGTACCATAAAATCTCACATTTACTAACATCTGAAGCAAAAACAATTCTGACTAAAGGAGTTTTTTTATCACATTTGGTATACTCCTTACTTATGATTGTGTTGACTGTTTTAGTACATGTCCTGCTTCCTGACACACAGAACTGTTTTTTTCTGAGACATTGTCCAACACTTGAGTCCTGGTTTAGCACAAAAACAATCACACACACAATATGCATATCCACCTTGAATTGTCTCATGTTGGCACGCCCTCAGTATCCCTTAGATAATATTGCCATAGGCTTCTCAGCCTTGGGACCACAGCATGGAACATATTAGGAACTGTGTAACACACCAACAGTTTTAATCTTAATGCTTATTACCTGAAGGAGGCTAAGTATAACTCTGTAAATCGATTAACTTATACAATAGTTAGACAACTGTTACTCCAGGCTTAAGTCTAAGATGATCCCTACATTACATTGTTCTGAACCCTGCTTTGAATATGTGGTAGTTGACTTGTACTATAGAGATCTGTAGTTAGGTCCTGTCATTGTATTACCCATAACAAGTTATAACTGAAAAGGAGTCCTTGGGTTCAGTCTACTTTGCATAAAAATAAATACAATAAAATACTGATTTACCTAAAATGTCTAGATGTAGTGCACATTATCAGCACTGCCAAATCCTTCATCAGGGTGTCTCCAAAATATATTTTATAACCCTTGTTCGCACTGTACCTTTAAGTAAAAGCATACACTCCAGCTAGAAACAGTCTATGTACAAGTTAATTTCACCACTTGGCAGATAAACAAATGGAACCAAATACACAATGTTTTGTCTTAAAAGTAGTTGAGTCTATGTGTTAGATGGTAAATACTTAAGTTGTTCACTTAATGTATGATTTTGCATAGAAGGGCAATCAATAAATTCCAGGACCCTAATAATATAATATGGTAGTAGAAGAAGCCTAGCACTAAGAAGATGCAGAATACAGGCCTTCGGCACCACCCCTACCATTAAATACTTCAGCTACAAAAATGCTTACGTTGCACTCATATTCTCCAACCAGCTGTTTAAATGTAACTCCCTCCCTCTCTGTACTTGTAGAAACAAAAACTGACCTGTCTCTTATTACATGCAGGAAATGCAAGACATTACAAGTTAGATATTTCCTAATTTGGAAAGTATCAGCTTCTGTGTGGTTGAAACTACAGTTTTGTGTAACATATCTCATTCCATGTGTTACTGTATAACTTATACGGATAACTTTACCTTGTTTCTGTGGACTGTTTACTTCTACAGACCTCATGCTGAGCACACTTCACTTACCATTTGAGATATCGATAAAAGATGATCAGGGACGTGCCATTTGTAACTGCTTTGCATACCCCATGCTGAGCATGTAGGGAATACTGTCACCACAAGAAAATGCTATGTCATATCAAGGAGGAAGTCATGAAATGCTAAAATAAATATCTGCCTATGCTCCTCAGTTTTTTTTTTCAATTTCTATTTTCATTTCATAGATTTTTTTTTCCATTTCCAAAACTCTGATTCTATTTAGGCAATATTTTGCTATGTTAATGAATATCATTGTGATGTCACTTTATATTTCATTCACTTTGATAGACAAATTTAGCAAATAAATCTATATTTACATGAATTTGTTTCTGGAGCAATATACTAGGCAGTCATTACGTTGTTATATTATCCATAAAGAGGCTTCACTGATGTTGTCGTATATTGGCAGCATAAATATTCTAGAATGTGGCAGTGGGCTTTCGGACTTCATTACCGTTTAATGCCAGCCTGCAACATGATAAGACTCTCTTCTTTTGTCTTAACATTCAGGGAGTACAACACCCATATGAGTAGTAATACACAGCTAAGGCTAAAGAGCCAAACATTATGCAGAACCTTCCTGAAATGTGACGTTCACTCCTCATACTTGCATAGCTTTTGTGATCCTTACTGAGTAGGCCTGTCTCCATGTAGCTGTATGATGGGACTATGAAGAGTGCACACTATTACCCTGCCATATCTCAGAGGTGACATGTGCCTGACATACAAGGCCATGTCCAACCCGGAATTAATGGACATGCTCCACCTCAAAAAATCCAAATACACCAAACCACTAGAGCAAGCGACTTAAACCTTAGCACGGATATAAATAGGACGTGCTGGAGGGATATATTTATCACTCCGAGACTCCCTATGCTGTGGAATAAAATCCCGGTCCATGTGAGGCAAAGCACCTCGCTGGCTCTGTTCAAGAGAAATCTTGACCTGTGGATTGGAGATCGTAGGTTTACCCCGGGAATCATCTCTGTGTCGCTGCTGGACAGAGGCACAACAAACTAATGGGCACAGTATTTTTTCATATAAGGGGTGGCGTAAGCCACAAAACTTTGGGCTAGGCTTATAAATGCCTTAGGGCAGATAGCCTAGTATAAACCTATGAACCTATATGTCTGAACATACTGTACAACACCACCATTGACAAGTATGATCCTGTAAGGTAGAGAAGGCAGCACTGCTGGTGTGTGCTATGATCCCTTGCACATAATTTTCACTGCCTCCTTGGCACTTAGCATGGTAATTATAAACAGGCCATAAATTCCTACACTGTGCACCCTTAAGGTAAATAACTCCAACTCTTGGCTAATAAACTCTGTATCTAAGGTCATGAGGTATTTTACCTGCATGCCTTATAGTAAACTGTACTCAACAAGCACTTAACATTTTGTTATACTTGGTACACACAGACTAATATGCTGTATTCTCCTACCTTACACTATATCCTCACCTGTAAGTGCCTCCTGCATGATAACGGATGGGATTCACTGGTTGCTATGGTGTATCCAGCTGCTGCTTCATTTTTCCTCTGCCGCTATTGTTGGTTCATGGGGTTAACACTACCACTATGATGTGTGCCATAGCAGATCTTCCATCTATACCATCCACCTGCCTCACAGTTCTTTTGTGCAGTGGTGCTCTCTGTGCCAAAGAGATGGCTGCCATATGATGCAGTTGCCCTGTGTGCACACTTCAGTATGCTGTGCACAGTCTGACATCTGCAAGGCGTGCAGTTCTGTTCCTGAAGCACATCTCTCAGTGCAGGAGCAGCTGCACTATACATATGATGTGCACAAATCTTGCTAATAAGTTTGTAATGACTCCAGTGCCTAGAAAATGAATGGGACAAGAAGATGAGAATCATTAAAGCAACTTCCCAAGTAATCCTGGAATTCAGCATAATGTAGTATTCCCCATTCTAATATCGACAATCCATAATTAATACCTGTCTTATTCATCCACTGTTGCTGTCACATTATTATACAATCCCCCAGATGATGATAGGCTGCCTGATTTTCCATGATTTAGTTTTCACAGTCTGTGACATAGTCATCTGCCCAAACAGCCAGTGATCCATTTTTAGAATAAATTGTCCCAGACTGATACAAATATTTCAGATATGCGCTAACCCACTGTTGAAGGAGCATAGTGTCTACCTGCAGTCTAGGCTTGATTAGTCGTCTGTGGGCCACAGATTAAGCCAGAAGAAGGAGAGAAAGAGAAGTCATCCATCCTTCATTGTTGAGTACAGGTAACATTCTCAGTCACCGATTTAGTGTGGCTGTTGATAGCTACTGTAGAACTAGAGCAGGGTACCTGTAACAGTAGAGGCAGTAGATTGTCTAAGTAGATTGCAGGATTATGTGAAGGTGAAAGCTGACCTATGGTTGGAACCATCACATACTCCCTTCTGGAGAGACTTTGATCTGCAAATGAAAACATTAGTTTTACAGTGGGATTTCTTCAGAGCTCAGTCTATTCATCTAGAGAGTTAATGAAGCCTAATAGGCTAGCGAGGATTTCTCATAGGGTTGCCACCTTTTCAAATGGCCAAAGTGGGACATTTCTAGTACAAACATCAGATTTTACAGGCCAGCACATACCCACGGTCAGTACAAAGGTTAGAACTTAACTTTTTTGCCTAAATAAAAGTTATTCTTGTAGCATTTTTAGTTGCTTATTCTGTTTCTTATAACATTTAGGTATTTTAGATACAGAATAACTGTTTTATGCAACCATTACATAAAATATAGGAAATAATTTTGTCCTAAAATCTCAGGACATTTGCCATTTTTACAATTTTTTTGTCAGGACACAACTGCCCAAAGAGGGACTGTCCCTCGCAAAGTGGGACAGGTGGTAACCCTAATTTCTCAGGAATTGCAGAAATCAGCAAGAAAGAAATTAGAAGAGTAAGTTCAGTTTTAGTATAATTTAATTATGAAGAAAACACATATCTACACACCATGCTGTCTCACAACCCTTATGTATATGCAGTTTGGTGCACAATCCCTTTCTTTGCCCAGTTTGAAAATGTTGCCTTATGTCTAGGATGATTTATAAGGGAAAATATCCTTTAGAAAAAAAGTGCCAGTAAAATTTCAAATATTAATTAAGAAAAGAAATGTTCACCACATGACTTCACTTTGTTGTAACATACTGTTATAGTGTGGGGCACATACTCAAAATGTTACTGCCTCCAGAATTGACATTGGTGGGTACTTCCTCATTCCACTTGTATTGCTACATCAGATTAAGAAACTTCAGTAGCATGTTGAGTTAATGTTTTGAAAATCCTTTGCAAATAAGTTTCATTTAGAAGTTGCTTGTGTAGCTCATTATTATGTGATTGTATTTGCATATGGATGCATCATGGTATAAATGCCATGCGCACCAGCACAGATACAGCAGTACTGCTGGAATCATATTGCAAAGAAGATGGGGTGAATGGCATGTGTCATGCCAAAATGTCAGTGGTATAATAATGCCTGAAAACATGTCTTTATATCTTTTACTGGCCACACCCCACCATCCTGCTTCTCATTTCTTACAAATTAATACACACCTGCTGCACCTCAGACAGTACACAGTGATTTCATGCTATACAGCTGGCATTTGTATAAACCAATTCAGACAGCTTGTTGAATTTTTTTGACAATGGTAAAATCTGCATTCCCATCACTGATGAATTCAAGCATATCAAAAGCTGGTCACAGATGGTGTTGTTTTTGGCTCTAGGAAGACATATTTTTTCTGGATTGCAGTCACTTTCCTCTTTGCATAGAATGTAATGTTGCATGCATCCTGTGCAAAGAGATTATAAATCCCAGCAATAATTTTCTAGTCAGTTTTCTTCATTTTTTACTAGTAGATATCACTCGTGTTTTTTTTTTAAATGTCATCTCACATAATTATTCTAGATTAAAAGAGGCATCCCTAGAACCAATACCTATTAGAGCAGTTGAAGTATCTGCTGAAACTGCAGTTTTCAGAAGCCCCCCCCCCCAAAAAATGATTTCAGAAACCCTCGACATAACCATGCTAAATAATAGAAAGAAAGCAATATGCACAGCATGTATAAATCATTACCTTAATTACAGAATCATTAATCAGTAAATTGGTGCTGACACGGCCACATTACTTTTGCCACTTACTACTTACACTGCATCAGTGGGAAGATGTTCAACTTGAAGTAGGGATTAAAGATTATATCATCTTTAATATGCTTTTATATCATTTACATTAATGTAGCCAAATACAACCACACAAGTGAAAGAAATGGGGAGAAATATTTATGGAAAGGGGCGAATTGCAGAAAAAAAAGAGGATAAAACAATGAATCAGTCTGGATTTGTCATCATCCTTGGTAAGACAGGATAATAAAACATTAGTTTTAAAGATTAAGCTAGTACAATACATGCATAAGGCACTTAATAAGTACATCCATTTGGTCCAATATATTGCAGTTTTAGCATGGTCATGGTGACCCAGATTCAATTAGCTTGGGATCCTGATGGAACTGGCAGGAGAGGATGGGCATATCATCCTGAAATGGGCAGAGGATAAGAGTCAACTACTTACTGCCATGATCCCACGGAAAGCAATCCAAATGTATGGCCTGGGGGCTAGGAGTGTACTTAAGGCTCACCAAGACAATGGCTGGTGGTATCCATCAATGTTGGTATGAGAAAGTGTGCATACATAATGAGAGGGTGCTGTGCTCCTCATGAGGAATATAGATCAAAGGTCATCCCACCCAAGGGTGCAGTTAAGCCATTGCAGATATCATTGTCAAGATATTACAAGTACTGAAGTACACAAAGCATCCTTATGACTTCCTTAATAATGGCCCTGCCAGTGAGCTCTAACCCCGGCACTGTGTGGAATCCATAATGTGAGAGAACAAATGTGCCATACCCAATTGGCCAGAGGCTTAATAGTTGGAAGACAGAGAGGCAAAAATTGTTTAGAAGAAAAACTCTCAATAACAGCTAGAGAAGGGTTTTCATAGAAGTCCATTGTTAGTACACCTATTGAGGAAATAGGTCAGTTGTAAAGATATGGGAAAGTGAGCTAACCTCTCTAGTGATACTGGAAAAAGTAACAAATCCCTTGATTTAATCTGTTGTAACAGCTCTGCCTAGTCCTTGATCCCAGAAATCTCACAAGTTGCATATATCGCATCCATAAATCTAGGAATAAAGCCTGACATGTGCCTAATCACCTTAAAAACTGTCAAATGCAATTAGAGTATTTTAAGTTTTTAATAAATAAAAGTTTTATTGATGTGTATAATGTAACAGGAAAGCTCTAAATCAGAGAAAACATGTTAGGGGAGAAGAAGAGTTAGAAAGTGAATTACTTTTTGGTCATAATGCAAGCCTTATTTATTTCCAAGAGCTATGATTATTATATGATTACTATATGAGTGTCATGAGCTGGTCGGCATGGTGACACAGTGGTTAGTACTACTGTCTCACAGTGCTTGGTCACCCAGATGGTTCACAGCTGGGTTATCTTCTGTTTGGAGTCAACATCTCCTCATTGTGTGTGTCTTGGTTTTCACTGAGAGTAAATATGAAGCACAAAGTTCAGTTCAGTTAGATTCCACCAATTTTCACTATTTTTGACCAAAAAAGAAAACCAAATAGATGAAAAAAGCTCAATTTATTGGTAACAGACAGACAAAGCTTTCAGGAATATCCCTCCTTCAGTGTTAATTACAGTTAGTCAAACTTCTTAAAATTTATAGTAATTTCAAAAAAAACCTCACCTGACACAGCCATCCAATCCATAACTTAACATCATTAACAGTTCATTAAATATGCAAGTAGTTCTAAAAAAATTACTAAAAGAGATATCATCCATACTTATAAACCAGATGCAAAGTGATATACATATACAGAGAAAAATATACACATAAAAACATTTAAAAACATCTTATATTATAAAAATTGATGCATGTGTATAATGCAATATATTACTAATAATCTATTTAATTTTACCTAACCATCTCAATTGCTAAACTATTAATAACAACTATAAGAAAAAACAATGGGGAAAATTACTTTACTGCATATATTGTTTGAATACCCAAAAGTAACTAATCATCTATCTATATTGTTTCTGTCTAAAGTCTAATATTGTTTTTAATGTTATTCTGTTATTTATACCTGGTGCTCTATCTGCTGCTAGCCTTACTATCTATTCATATTCAGCCATTTCTAACTTATTATTCTGGTCACCTAATCGGAGATTCTTATATACAACTTCTGACACTTTAAATTTAAAGTTATGTAAATTATCTTTATCTAGTCTATGTTGGGCTAATGCATTAGATGGAACGTTCCTCTTCATATCCGACCTATGCTCTATAATGCAGTCTTTTAGACATCTTGAGCATTTTCCAACGTAGAAACTTGAACATTGTATACATGTAGCTAAATACACCACCATTGTTGCTCTACAGGTTGCTGCACAGTTTATTTTATATTTTATATTGCTTATAGGATGTTCATAAATTTTAAGAAGTTTGACTAACTGTAATTAACACTGAAGAAGGGATATTCCCGAAAGCTTTGTTCGTCTGTTACCAATAAATTGAGCGTTTTTCCATCTATTTGGTTTTCTTTTTTGGTCAAGCTGTGAGCTGTCTTAGAATAAGTGAAAATGTGTAGAAAGTTCTAGGTCCCTTCATCAAAAGAGTCGCAAGCATGTCCACTCTGAATTTCAATATATTTCATGCAAAGATACATCCTAGTTTAACTTAACTGTGGTCACTGTAATACAGCATGAGGGGATAGCTACTACACTTGGGAGTTGCTGCCATTCAGATAGCACAACTAGTAATAAAATCTATATGTTTTATCTGTTCACAGGAAAATATAGGATAATAACAATAAGACAGGTTAAGTACCATAACTCAGCAACAGCCACATGAGGAACACACACAGAAAGTTTGTATTCTTCTGTTGAAATAAATCTACCTTACAAATATTACAGTTTCTCTTTCAAGAAACATCATTTCACAGAGCCCCCTAACCAGAAGCTTTTGTTGAAAAAGTATCTAGAAAAAAAACCTCCTGCATACTGGATAAGCTACTGAGTCATACTCCTTAGACTTCCTTATCTTCTTGGCATGGTTTGGCTAAATTTTCTTATCACAGAGTGAAATAAGTCTTCTCCAAACTCTGTCTATACTATATTAGTCTTGTAATACCTAATTATAAAAAAAGTTCCAAATAGTTCTTTCTGAACTATCTCCTGCATACAGAGCCTTTTTGTTATGTTGGGACCATGCCTGCCAATCAGGTTTACATTTAACTCATAACACCTTACCTGTGATAGAATCATCAGTTTATTATAGCAATAAACCACGCCTGGGTGTGGGTAATGCTGGATTTACCCACGGTTGGCGTGGTTTGGTCCCGAGGGCAAAGCCCGAGGGACCAAACAAAGCCAACCGTGGGTAAATACAGCATTACCCACACCCAGAAGTGGGTTATTGCTATTATACCATGACATTATTTAAGAAAAGAAACTATTACATTTCTTAAATAATGGCATAGTATAATGCCTGTTTACTGCCCTTCTGCAGATGTCTGGCATCCGCGGCAGTTCTGATGTACTGCGCGCCTGCACAGTACATCAGAGCTGTGGGCAAAAGCAACGGAGAAAGCAAGATCTCCGTTGCTTTTTTTTTTACTGTTTTCGCTATGTTAAATGGGTTTAACATAGTGAGACAGTTTTAAAATAAGCAACGGAGATGTCCGTTGCTTATTTTAAAACTGTCTCGCTATGTTAAACCCATTTAACATAGCAAAACAGTAAAAACCAACGGAGATCTTGCTTTCTCCGTTGCTTTTTTTAAAACCTGTCTCGCTATGTTAAATGGGTTTAGCATAGTGAGACAGCTTTAAAATAAGCAACGGAGATCTCCATTGCTTATTTTAAAGCTGTCTCGCTATGTTAAACCCATTTAACATAGCGAGACAGTGTTTTAAAAGTAGAGTTATACTAATGGAAAAAAGTCCGGGCGACCGGACCTTTTTCCATTAGTATAACTCGATTTACAATGTGCATGCTGGCCAATCAGCATGCACGTTTTGGGGGGGGTCATGGTATAATAACCAAGTTTAGAATAAAGTACATTTCCAATGACTCAAAATACAATGGAGTGCACTATATTGATACCTCTATGATACTCATTCTGATAGAATATCCCACTTTTGATAAGGTTGAGTCAATTACTCCATAATGTTGAAAACGGGTCAGTACTGCTGCATTCAACATTTATGGAAGCCCCTGATAAATAAGTACTAGATCCAACAGCACATAATTTATAAGATAAACGTTATTTCTATGAGACATGCAAAAAAAATCAGTATTTCACTAAGTTTTGTATAGTAGCAAATATATGAAGTCACTAGCTCCAAAACCACTTTGGGATTACCTAAAATAATCCCAAAATGAAAAATCATTCCTCTAGAAAGGATGTTATCGCATCTATTGAAGCCTTGCCCACATATATCATCTTATGACCTATTAATTTGTAACCAGACTATTCTTAAACAATATTTCACATTACGGAAAAGCTGTCCTTAATGAGACTTTTACTGCTGCTCAAATAATCTCACAAATTAAGGAATAGTTTTCCAGACAGAACATAAATCAGATAGATATGAAAAAAAGGAATAAAAATCCATGTTTTTAGATAAAAATCTCCATGCCAGCTATAAGGTATGGAATTTACACACTGCTGCATTTATCAGATACCTCAACAAAGCTGAGCTACAAGAGTAATCCTGCTTAACTCCTCTAGCTACAGAAATATACCTCACAAAGTAAGACTTTTCTAAAATAGGGGGTCACATAAATAAATGTATGCCCTGTCCTAAAGAAAGCAGCAAGCTAGAATGAAAACAATATAAACACAGAACTCATATTTACTGAAAATGGTTAACAGTATCAAAGGCCTTAAGAATATTACACATTAAGACTGAAGATTACCACTTCCACAACTAATATATCACATTGGCTACCCCCCAACTAAATAAATTATCACCCAGATTTACTAATCTTCTGTGCAGGACTAGTCTAGTCCAGAACGGAAGCGCCCGTTTAGGAGCAGGATGGCAGTGCGCCATGCATAGTAATGAAGGCATGCTGCCCGAGCACCCAGGCTTACACAGAGCATGTACGAGTGCAGGAGGGCATGTCTGATAGCAGAGATCTCAGGATAAACATGCCCCTGCAATGTTGAACAGCAGAAAGTGGAAATAAATAAGCGAGACCACTCATAGGTGTCCACATATCCCCGCCAACAGTTCCCCATGTGTACAATCACAACAGAACATAAAACTCAAAAGAAGAAACCCCTGTATTGTTTTCTAAAACTCTAAGTACAGCTAAGCGTAGGTGCGCTGGTGTGCCTATTGCTTAGCCACAGGTAAAGCAGCCTAAAAGACTGAAGAGGATAACAAGGTCAATAAATTCACATGAATCATCTCAGCAATAGTGTAGTGGGCAGAGCGTTTGCCTAACGAGCAGGCATTCCCAGTTCGAGTCCCAGTGCAGCACAGTCTATTTTACATGGCAAAGCATGGTATAAGAAATATTTATATTGCAAAACCCACAAAATAACATATATTTATGAACTGGAGTACTGCAGGAAATGCACATGTGAAGAGTCAGTATCATAATGAATAAGGCAGCAGTAAGCAGGTGTAAGCACATTCAATATGCAGATGACTCGACATTGATATGCTCAGAATATTCCCTGAGCTTCAGACTACTACCCAAAAAGTTTTTACAGCTGCTGAAAATTGGTTCTATCAACATTGTCTCCTACTTAATCTTAAAAAAACTAAATTATTACTATTTACACCTACACAGAAATCCTCTACTTTTGACTTCAATATATCATCTAATAATGGCACAATAATATCCTCTGAGCCTACTACCAAACTACTAGGTGTCACATTAGATCATAATCTGAACTTCGATTCTCATATTAACTTAACCATCAAGTCAGTCAATAGAAAACTTGGATCTCTATATAGGCTTAAACCCTTCCTCACTGCCTCAGCCAGAGCTACCATTGCTCAAACACACCTGCTATCTACCCTTCTCTATGCCTTACCTATTTTTACAAACTTGTCTAAATCTAATCTCAATAAACTAGCAACGTCATACAACAACATTGCCAGATTTTCCACAGGAGCCCCTTTTCGTACCCACCATTGTATAAATCTTAAACAACTTGGTTGGCTGGAATTACATAATCAACTACTGCTACAGCAACTTAGCATCACCCAGAAAATGTTCTCTCACCCTTCTAATACTACCATACAAAAATGCACTCCTATTAGCCCTTATAAAAACCTCTCTTCATTGCGCTCAGCCACAAAGCTCCTAACAGCCTACCATAAATTCCACAACAAAGCTGGGGACTGCTTGTTCTCCAACTCAATTGGACCTATTTGGAACAAGCTTCCAAGCGAACTTATAACACTTACCTCTACACCCACTTTCCAAAGGCATCTAAAAATATTCCTTAAATCCCAATGGCTCTGCCCTTGTACTAACCCTGACTGAAACTTTTATTGCCTCCAGCCTCTCACCTGTTCTTTTGACCTCAACTTCTTTACTACTTTACTTTCTTTAACTTCAACAATTCCACTGAACTACTAAAAAAAAAAACATTAATATTTTTATATTCAATGATAATCCTCTTTGTAATTCTTTCAACATGTTATATATTGTGATATCAGGACTCCAAATGTTTTATATCTCTATTTGTATTCCTTTGTTTATAATTTGTCCACCTGATGTATTTTGTGTTGGCTCTCCTACTACCATTGTTTTTTGAAGTGCTTATTATTTGGTACAAGTTTCCTGTCTTTTTTTCTTTGATTGTGGAGCTTTTCTCCCCGGGCCTCTACTGAAAATGGACATAAATCCAGTTAGACTAGCCCGGTCAACAAATGTAAAATAAAATAAAATAAAATGAATAAATAAGCAGTAGTAAACATATGCAAGCACTAGTAAGCATGTGCAAGTGCATTTGCATGGGGGTAAGGACTGCCTACACAGATTACACAAAGGAAAAGCTAACTTGGTGTAAGAAACTGTAACTGGAAGTTAGCAGTTCTTACCTTCACGCAAACCTGCGCAAACCTGCTTACAACTGCTTTAAAGTGCCTTAATTTCTCTGTATCCAATGGCAGGTGTTCTGCCCAGCAACAAAATAAACAGCCTCTGCATGGCTCGAACCCAGTACCATGCACACCATACACAAATTGATTTGCCACTAAGCCATGCCAGATATACATAAACCCTATGTTGTCAGAAACATAACTCGAGCCCAGTCATGCAACAGTACGGAGAATGTATACCTACATCTAAATATGTGCGTGTATGTGTGTAAATATATTACTATCTAAATGGAGACAACGTATTTATATATGTAGTTTTATATATATATATATATATATATATATATATATATATCCAGAAATGTATACATATATATACAAATATATGAATATATATACATGCAAATGCTGACATCTACACATATATATTTCAACACCTATATGTTCACATATACACAGTAAGTTAAATATATGTACGCAGATATATATCTCTTTAGGTATATACGGACATAGGTATAAATATGTAAGCAAATATATATATACCCATATAGGTATATATGGTCAGACATCTGTAGATAGCAATGGTAGATTAACAGAAACATATATGTCCACATGCACAGTTAATGGGCTTGAGAGGCCCCAAACAATATACATCTCATATGAATTGGCATACTCCCCCAACCAAACAAGTCCGCCCTGCAATACACTACCAAGCTCATTTTAATATGTTTCATTTAAATAGGGAATTAAATTAGTCTACTTTTATGTTTCACATGTTGATATCACATTCCCCTCTCCCTCACCAACTAGGCGGGCCAAACAGTACACGCCTATCCAACCCAGGCCATCCTCGACCCATAACTTCATTACCCACAGTTCACCCCCCACCCCCATACTGCATACATGCAGCCACCATCCCTTCCCTGGTTACCGGCCCATAGCTACCACACCACCACACATTGCCCACCCTCCACCCCCCCCTTCGGGACCCATCCTGTATGTTGTTCTGACTCAAGTATCCTAGGTCTGCCACACTCTGTAGTCCATGCACATAGCCATGGATACCTTTGCAGCTCTGCTTTTAGATGAAAGTTGAATACCCAATTTTTGGGTTGTCCCACATGGGATGAATGTTTCCCTGGTACCAACAATAGATTGCATGTGTGACCTTGTTTACACTAACAGTTTTATTTGTAGGTATTGCAAAGCATACTTGGCACACAAGGTTGGCCGGTATGCACAGGAAATATAGTATCCAGCAATACCAGTCTACATTACGGGACATGTAGCTAAATATGTAGATGTATGTGTGTGTGTGTTTGTGTGTGTGTGTGTGTGTGTGTGTGTGTGTGTGTGTGTGTGTGTGTGTGTGTGTGTGTGTGTATACCCATAACTAAATAGATATATACCTCTCCCTCTCTGTAGTACATATGTATACATATATACACATACATATATATAAATACCCACATATAGATATATACATATGCAGACAACTATACATCCACATGTCATTAGACATATATATATATATATATATATATATATATATATATATATATATATATATATATATATATATATATATATATATATATATATATATATATATATATATATATAATATATACAGCAATATATATATATATATATATATATATATATATATATATATAGATAGATATAATATATATTTATATATACAGCAATAGATATATATATATATATATATTTTGATATGTTTTTTATATATATATATATATATATATATATATATATATGTGTGTGTGTGTGTGTGTGTGTGTGTACACAGATATAGATCTATGACATGATGCAGCATATAAGAATGACATATGATCACAGGCCGTGCCAATGGGGGTGAGGGGCCCAATCAACATACCTGTAACACATACCATTACTCCCCCAGCCAGACAGGGGAAACATACAAACACACAAACAAAGTAAACAATCCACTGTTCCCCAAACCACAGGCAGGATGCAACCAGTAGGGGGAACACTGTGGACCTGCTAAGTCTAATCTTGAAACAGAGACAGAAACGCCCCTTGCGAGACACCTCAAAAATTATTGGTGATTGGAGTCCCGTCCATGCAATGATTTATCAAGGTAGGGTATGTATGTACTTGGACTACAAGGTTGGGGAAGCCTGATGACACATTGGTCGAGAAAACGTACAAGATGGGTCCCGAGAAGTGGAGAGTGGGCAGTGTGTAGTGGTGTGCTTAGACCCAACCTTCACCCAGAGTAAGGATGAGTGTTGTAGAGGAAGGGCTGGGGGAGGACTATGTGTATGAAATTATGGGCTGAGACGTGCAGGTGTTGGCTGGAGCGGTTCAATTCGGACCGTCTCGGGGATGTAGGCAATAGTGTGCATTGGGCAGAGCTGCCGCCTAACAAGCAACCATTCCAGGTATGAGTCCCACTGCAGCACATTCTATTGTACATGGCAAAGTATGATATAACCAGATGTGTTGTTGCAAAACCCACTAAACACCAAAGAACACATGGTCGCAACACCCCACTGTAGGCATGTAAGTCAATCTAATTGGCATCACAAGTTAGTACTGTTGTCCTCACCCCCACCTAGGGGTGTGAGTGTCCACACCTATCTCCAAATGCAGTGTATATGCAAAGCTGTTGCTGTAGAAGAAATGGCTACTGTGGACCTTCCCTTCAGCCTTTCTGCACATCCCTGGATATTTCCCTGCTATATGTCCCCCTTTGTGCCCCATTAACATCACTACCTTATCAACCCCTTTTTCATTTCTATTAATGTTTACAGTTACAAGTAGGTGACATCCTTTTCCCCAACTATATTGGCAGAATCTGGACCCCCCCCACCCACCCACATGTATTACCTCAGCTGTCCCACAGGACACATGTAAATAACACATGGAGGACCACCTCAAGCACACTTGGATCAGCTTGTACTCACCACCTGGTGAACCCCCCCCCCAACTTACACTCTATACCCCTACATCAACTAGTGAAACCGACACCTTTTGTCCTGCCTCACATACAAATCCCAACATCCTTCAAACCTTCCCTATTGCTCCCCTACCAATTATTCCAACAGCCTACTATACAGTTACAATGTCCCCCCTCTACCTACCTACCTACTCCTTCACTATTCTCTTCTACTCTACCACACAGGTGTGGAATAACTAAACCTAACCTGAATACCTGAGTGTAACCTATCCAGGTATGGAATAACTAAATCATAACCTGAATACCTGAGTGTAACCTATCCGGGACTGTTAAACTGGAATATAACTTCACCTTAAACTGACCTTTGTCAACAGTCATACCTGACATGTAAACCTGACCTAAGTATGTATAATACCGACATGTTAATGTGAACTAAGCATGAAGAATGTGGTACATAGCTATGTTAAGTCTGTTACTCTCTATGAATGTGAACACCTCAGTATTACTTGTAATGTGTAGCTGGGGCTTACTGTGGAGCTCCACTCCCCGGGCCACCACTGAAAATGGACAAGCATCCAGTCAGATTGTCTCGGTCAAATGTAAACTAAATACAGGAAGTAGCATGGGGGTATGTGAGAACAAGCAGGTTTAAGCCTGTTTTGGCAACGGTAAGCAATTCCCACACTGGTTAAGCAATGTAGAAGCCAACTTAGTGTAAGACGCCATAACCGGAGGTCAGCAATGCTAAGCCTCGCATAAACCAGTGCATACCCGCCTACAATTGCCCTACAGTGCCTTAGTCACTCTGTAGCCAACAGCTCTCATCATGCCCATTAACAAAATAATCTGCACTCCCAGGTTGCAACCCCCCTGTCCCTGCACACTATAGTCTAAGTAAGTTATCACTAAGCCATGCAGATATACATTCAGCTGCTACCACAAACATATCATCCAGCACAGTCATTCAACAGTATAGGAAATGTATGTAGGTATGTATATTAATACCAGCAAACATGTGTACATTGCTCAATCACAGTATTTCGAGCAGTCTATGTGTATCAATGAACAATGCATGTCCAAACATACTGTGAGAACAGTAGTCTTGCATAATACTGAAGAGAATAATGAAAAATGGTGCATGCCTCATGGGCATGTGGGCGTGCTTCATGTACAGAATGTCACACCTGGGGCATTGGTTCCACGGAACCAGGAGATGAGGCTCACCAGGTGTGTGAGCAAACTGCTGCTTCTCAAACCCCTGGCAGGATGCTACCAGTGGGAGAAACAGTGTAGACCAGCTAAGTCTACTTCTGACACAACAACAGGTCCGCCCGTCCCTGGTGGGGCGAACCAAAAATTGTGAGTCACATCGATGTTTCCACCAGTATCAGAGGAGGAGCAAGGGAAGGCTCATACATATGTGGACTAAACAGATGAAGAGCTTGCAGAAGCTTGGGTCGAGACAGTATAATGGAGAAGTACCGAGACGTGCAGAGAGGGAAATGTGTGGACGTGTGGTATGGCTGGGCTAGCAACTGGAGAATAGATGGATGCTGTGTACGTGGAGCTCAGGGGCCAGGGGAAGGAAACATAGGTATTACATTATGGTAAAAATATGCAAATGAAGCAGAACAGCAATAGCGCAGTGGGTAGAGCATTCGACCAATGAGTAGGCATTCCCAGTTCGAGTCCCACTGTAGCACAGTCTATTTTACATAGCAAAGCATGTTATAATTTATTTTATTTATTTTATTTTACATTTGTTGACCGGGCTAGTCTGGCTGGATACATGTCCATTTTCAGCAGAGGCCCGAGGAGAAAAGCTCCACTATATACTAGAAGGTAACATAAAAATAGTACAACAGGATGCAAAATTATAAGCATGACAAGAAAATTAGTCCAATGTAGCATAGTAATGGTACTAAAGCAAGTTGACAATAACTATAATTAGCAAAACTTAAACAAAACTATAATTAGCAAACTTAACAAAGCTATAGCTATAACATAGAGTGATGATTTATGTTTGCAAATTCTTTGCTGTAGTAGGAATAGTACAGTCATAAAAGAAAGAAAGTAGTAAATTACATAAGAGTCTATAAGGTATTTACAGTATTCACAGTATTCACAATTGTTATAATCGTTTTGTGCCAGGGCAATAGATTAAGAGGCAGATTTGCATAGCTGGGAGCAACCTATAAATTTGGGGGGGATAACAGGTTACAGAGGTAAAGTAGTATCCGAGTTGATAGTAGATAGTTGCAGAAGAGGGGTAAGTGTTAGTGATGGGGACAAGCATAGAGGTAAATGGAGAGAAATGAGAAGAGGGTTGGATGCTCAGGTCAGTCAGGGTTTGAGCAGGGCATAGCCAGTGAGACTTAAAATAGTTCCTCAGTTGTTTCTTGAAAAGTTGAGAAGAGCCTAGAGAGGTCAGTTCTATGGGAAGTTTATTCCAGTATGAGCCAATGGTGTTTGTAAACAAGGAGTCACCAGCTTTGTTGTGTGTTTTGAGAGTGGCAGCTAGTAGTTTGTTGGCTGAACGAAGGGAAGTAAGATTCCTGTAAGGGACAACAAGATTATTTAGTATGGGTGTATTAGAAGGGTAGTGGAGGATTTTATAGGTGATAACTAATTGATGTAGGAGAATAAGATTTTGGAGTTCGAGCCAGTCAAGCTTTTTGAGGTTAACACAATGATGGGTGTGAAATGGGGAACCTGTGGCAAACCTGGCAATGCTATGATAGGCCATGGCAAGTTTCTGAAGGTTAGATTTTGAAAGGTTTATAAAGGACGGGGAGGCATATAATAGTGTGGAGATAAGATGAGTTTGGGCTAAAGACACCCTTGTAGATGCTGTTAGAAAGGGCTTAAGTCTATAAAGAGCACCAATCTTTTTATTAACAGCTTTGATGGTTAGGTCAATGTGATAATCAAAGTTTAGTTGATTATCTATTGTGATGCCTAGTAGTTTAGTGGAACAGTCAGGTGTAATGATAGTGCCATTGTCAGACACAATTGAAAAGGAGAGAGGGGTGGATTTAAGGGTAGGAGAGAAAAGTAATAGTTTGTTTTTTGGGGGGATTAAGGAGGAGACAGATATCTTGGAACCATTTTTCTGCTGCTGTAAAGACTTGTTGGGTAGAAGAATGAAGTTCGGCTGGAGAAGCAGCAGAACAGATGAGAGTTGAATCATCTGCGTATTGAATACATGTGGAAGTGGGAAGAGAGGTAGACAGGTTATTTATAAATATGGAGAAGAGAAGGGGTCCTAGGACGGATCCTTGAGGGACACCGATAGTGACTGGGAGCAGAGAGGAAAGATTACTGTCCCAGAGGACTGCTTGTTGTCTATCTTTCAAGTAGGAGTCAAACCAGTCCAATGCCAAAGGTTCGAGAGAGAGACATTTCAAAGTGTCTAGCAGAAGGTGATGGTTCACCATATCAAAGGCTTTAGAGAGGTCAAGAAATAAAGCAGAGGAGAAGAGGTTGTTATTGCGATTTTTGTTGATAGTGTCTGAAAAGGAGAGAAGAGCAGTGGAGGTGCTATGGAAAGGTCTAAAACCATGTTGGGAGTCAGAAAGTAGGTTATTATGTAAAAGATGATGTAGAAGTTGTTGGTGTATACAACATTCCATCAGTTTAGATAGAGGTGATAATAAGGCTATAGGACGGAAGTTGGAAAGTTCATTAGTGTTTCCTCTTTTATGCAGAGGAATGATATGGGAGACTTTCCAGAGGGAAGGAATAGTAGATTCAGTTATTGTTCTATTAATTAAGATGGAGACTGGGTATGCTACTTCAGCTGCTGCAAGCTGCAGATATTCATCTGGTAGTAGGTCGGCTGAAGGAGTGCATGGTTTAAGTTTTGAGAGTAATTTGTGTATATAAGTTGTGGAGACTGTACTAAATGTTAGAGTGGGGGTGTTATTTTGAGGAGAGGTCATTTTGAGGGAAGTGTGGGGAATCATGGTCTTTGCTAGAGAGGTGACTGTTTCAGAGAAGAAGGTGTTGAATGTACTGGCTATTAAGTTGGGTGGAGTCTGCACTAAGTTAGCTGGAGTAGGTGTTTTGGTATTACCTGGATGGAGCAGTTTATTGATTCCTGATCAGAATTTTTTGGGGTTATGATTTTGATTTTGTTAGTGTAGAAGGTAATATTTTTTTATCAAGATAGGTAAGTTTTTTTGTAGTGTTTCTAAGGTATTTGAAGTTTTGGTGGTCAGATGGGTTTTTTAGTAGTTCTCCATTTTGTCCATTGTTTATTCCATAAATGCATCATTTGCTTGGTATCTTTAGAAAGCCATAGGGCAGCTTTGGATCCTGTTCTAATTACGCGAGAGTGGGTGTGATGCTCAAGAATTTGGGGGAATGTGTTGTTAAAATGGACAACTGCTTCCTCAACTGGCAGGTGTTTTAGTGTTGACCAGTTATACTGTTTGAGTTCATTGAGGAAGCTAGGAAGGTTAAAGTTTTTTTTGTTACGTATAATACAATAGTTGGGTTGATTTAAATTGTTGTTTTTTTTGTTTGGTGATGTAGGTGAGAAGATGGTCACTTATATTGCCAGGGAGTATACCAGTTTTATAAGAGAGAGGATTATTGTTGACCAATATCCAGTCCAAGATGGCTTGTTTGTTGGCAGATTTATGAATTCTAGTGGGGGAGTTTATAGTTTGTTGAAAAGTAAAGAGGTTGAGGTGATGGGTGGGTTTGGGGGATATGCAAGAGTTCCAGTCAATGTTAAAGTCTCCTAGGATTATGGTTTCCAGAGGAAAGCTACAGGAGAGCCAGCTAAGAATGTTTTCCAGTGTATTTAAGTTGTTGCCAGGAGGGATATAGGAACAAATTATATATATGGCTTTGTTTTTATTTAAGTGGAATTTGCTGCAGAGTATTTCAGCATTGACAGGGGAGGGAGGGAGGGAGTCAAAAGAGGACACTTGCAATTGAGATTTATAGAGTAAAGCAACACCACCACCCTTTTTGCTTAGACGATCCTGCCTTAAAATGCTACAACCAGGAGGAGTAATGTCATTGTCCTTGGTGCCTGGTTTAAGCCAGGTTTCAGTAAAACAGAGGATGTCAAATGAGTAGAGGTCGATTAAAGCATGGAGTTGTGTAATTTTATTGTTAATGCTCCGAATATTTAGGTGTGCTATAGAAAGGGAGTTAGAAGAGAAAGGTGAATTTGAATTGTTAGCATTTGTTTTTGTGAGGGTGTTAAGGAGGGAATTGTTTGGGCCAGGGTTGGGATGGATGTTCCCATGTAGCAGTAAGAGTATTTGAGGAAGTGGGAATATGTTTGAGTTTTTGGAGGGTATGATGTAGAACTTTCTAGATGTGTGAAACCTGTTATGTGGTATTCTGTGATGGAGTGGGGGAAGGTAGGAACATGATGACAGGAGGTTAATGTAGGTTTGATTAGCTAGGGGAAGGAATGAAACTGTGTGTTTAGCTAAGCTAGGAGATCTGCTAAGGGTGTAGTACTCACAGGAAGTAAGGGTATAGTATAAAAGAAGGATGTTAAATAGTAGGAGTAGATAAAGTACTTTGAAAGGCAGGGGCATGTTGAGTTAGGTACGCTTGGCAAGGTTAGAAATTAGTAGTATCTGGATGGTGGAGATAGGGGTGTGGTAGTGAGTCAGGAGTGGAGAGTTAGTGAGTGTGAACGAGGTAGGAAATTGGATATGGTGTGAGAAAATTGGGGGTGTGGCCTAGCAAGTATAAGGCTAGGGTTACTGGGGGTGGGTGGGAATTAGGGGTAGGGTAGGGGAGCAGACTGAGCCCACAGGGCGAACGGAGCAGGAAGAGCCAGAGAGAGGACCAGGGCACAGAAAAACAATCAGTGAGAAGTGAAAGAAGCACTGGGTACAGGGCAAGGTAGGAGTGGACAAAGAGAAGGGGTACAGAGAGGATGATAGGTAAGATGGGAGAGATAAAATACAAGTTTAGATGCTCAGAGAGGTAGTACAGTTGGGTGTAGTAGAGAGATAGAAATGGGGTTGAAACCAGGAAGATATCATGAAGAGAACAAAACTCTGGTGAGATAGTTAGGGATAAGAGGTTTACTAATATTAGGGTACCACCTAGTGGTCAAAGTAAAAAATAAGGAGAGGCAGAGCAAAAGAGCAAATTACTGGGAATGTGGGGAGGTACAGGAGAGAGTTATCCTAGGGACAAAGATGCAGAGGGAGGGTAGGAGAGTGTGACTTAGCTGCTAAAGGAGGGGGGGTGTAGGCTGCTGGTTAACTTGGGAGTGAAGTCAAATAGCCTGGAGTTATATAACTTAAAAATTCAAATTAGCAGGACATACTTTCAAAAAAGGACTGCTCAGGGTAGAAAGTCTTGGTGGGAAGGACAAACAAATCTTATTTAGGACTCTGTTCCTTAAATTGGATTCCGCATGGGCCTCTTTAGAGTGGATAAAGGCAGGAACTCAGGTACACAAGGCTGGAGAAATATAAGGAAGAGATAGAATACAAATAAGTAAATGCACAGTTAGAGGGTGAAGATCAGAGACAGCCAAAACATAGTACCTTAGAAACTGAGTCTGAAGACAAACAAATGACTGCCCCTTATAACCAATACTTTTGTTGCAAAACCCACTAAATAGCTTATAAATATATATATATATATATATATATATATATATATATATATATATATATATATATATATACTGGAGTACCACAAGAAATGCACATGTGATGTTTCAGTGTCAGACTGAATAAGGCAATAGTAAGCAGGTGTAAGCACAAATAAGCAATAGTAAGCATATGTACATACTAGTAAGTGAGTTTAAGGCCTTACAACTGCTTTAAAGTGCCTTAATCTCTCTGTATCCAATGGGCCTTTGTCAGCCCAGCAATAAAATAAGCAGCCATGCAGGTCACGAACCCAGGACGCTATACATGATAGTCCCAGTAGCTATCCACCAAGCCATAACAGAAGTACAGAAAAATGAGGTAGTAGTAAACATGTCATCACCATAGTATAACCAAACTGAACCTGTGAAAGGCATCAGTATACAGTCATATGTGCCATAACTGACTACAGAACATACATATGTGAACTGGAGTACTGCAGTAATTCCAGATGTGAGGTGCTACTGTAATTAAGTGTAGACATTCCCAGGACCCCATACAGTGTACGTACACATGTCTCAAGGATACAAGACACATATATAACAAGTGATGAAGGGGAAATATGCCAAAAGGCAAATATCATGCAAATCAAATAATACGCACTGCTAAGCGTAGCACAGCACTGGCTCCGAGACTACTGGCAGGATACTACCAGTGGGAGAAACAGTGTCAATCTGCTAAGTCTACTCTTAAACAAATGCATGTCCATCCCTGGCTGAACAACCCCAAACATTCTGCTAAAATGAGTCCGCGGGGTAACATACCATGCCTCACAGGTAAGCAAAGACGGTAACGTATGTTCGCATACTAAATGTGTGGGAAGCCTGAAGATCCATAGGGTGGGACAACTTACATGAAGGGTCCCAGGAAGTGGAGAGTGGGCAGTGTGCAGTGGTGTGGTTAGATTCGGTTGGACCATGTAGGAAGGATGATTGATGTGGAGAGGAATGGGGGGAAGGGGCTGATGGGTATGACATTATGGACTGAGGTGTGCTGGAGTTGGATGAACATGTTCTAATGGGACCGGTCTGTGGATGTCAGCAAGAAAGGAA
The DNA here is from genome assembly GCF_019279795.1 of Protopterus annectens. Classification (NCBI taxonomy): domain Eukaryota; kingdom Metazoa; phylum Chordata; order Ceratodontiformes; family Protopteridae; genus Protopterus; species Protopterus annectens. The sequence continues at coordinate 1,127,230,889 of NC_056727.1, read as the reverse complement.
GGGGGACACAGTGAAGGTACAGAGACATACCATTTCCCATGGCAAACCACATTATGGGTAATATGTATGTTGCATAACCCACAGAATAACATATATATATATATATATATATATATATATATATATATATATATATATATATATATATGAACTGGAGTACTGCGGCCATGAAATAACCTATACATATATATATATATACATATATATATATATATACATATATATATATATATATATATATATATATATATATATATATATATATATATATATATATATATATATATATATATATATAAGTACTGCAGGAAATGCACATGTGAGGTGTCAGTATCATAATGCATAAAGCAGTAGTTAGGTTAAGCAGCAATAATCTGTAGTAAGCATATGTCAGCACTAGTAAGCGAGTTTATGTTTACAGGCTCAGCAAATCTGACGCAAACTATCTGTAGGCATATGTAACTGGAGGTTTGTGTTTGTGTGACAGTAAGCACTGTGTACACCAAGTAAGCAATTTCAAGGCTAACCTGATGTAACTGGATGTTACCAGCAGTTGGCAACACTTACCATCATGCAAACATGCTTACAGCTGCTTACAAGTGCCTTAATCACCCTGTATCCCACTGCCCTTGTTCAACCCTGCAACATAATTGACAGCCACTTCAAGGGCCAAACCTAGGACCCATCATATTACAATCATAGTGAGTTAACACTACACCATGTCAGATATACATAACTCCCAACTATTCCCAGACATATCATGCAGCACAGTCAATCTGCATAAGGGAAATTGTACTAATATCATAACACTCAACCTCTTATTGCAAACATTCTGGACACAGTGTGACAAAAATGGGGTACAAATTGGGATAAATGTGAAATATTGTTCATATACATGTAAAACATTGCTAGTTAAACAGTGGTCTGTTGTAATACACATAATCTGAACAACATGATGCCTGAAACTGTACTGTATCATCATTCCTGACTGACCACATGCCTGACATCATCCACGTCAATTGGCCAGACGAATGTGAGATAGGCCAATATTGTGAGCCAATCATGCATGAACATATGGACAGTTATAGATCTGTAAATGTAGAGAGATATACAGGTACATATAAATTTACAACTCACACATACATCATATCACATCAATGGTATATAGGTAGATAGATAAATATGTCCACATATATATATATATATATATATATATATATATATATATATATATGGATAGATATGTAAATTGCATCACCAAATAGGACCTGAACTTCCACCACAAAATAACTAACCTTATGTACAGTTAATGGGGGTGGGGGCTCAAATGAGGGATACCTGGTGATGACTGCTATGATCCCCCCCCCCACCACAGCCAAACAGATATGCTGTGCAATGCAATATCCAGCACATGCAGCTCTTGAGCCCAGGACCCACCGCAACACAGCTACAATGGTCTAACAGTAAGCCAGTACAACTGTATAAAGTCAGGGCAATATCTGAAACATATCATCCAGTCCAGTCATGCAACTGTACAGAGAATGTATACCATCATCTAGATGTATCTGTGTGTAAATATATTAATATCTTAACTGATAAAACATATCTATATATGTATATATATATATATATATATATATATATATATATATATATATAGAGAGAGAGAGAGAGAGAGCTTTCTAATACTATATACATATATATTACTAGATATGAACATATATACATGCAAATTCCTATATCGACACATATATGTGTCTATATGTCTACATATACACAGCAAGTTACATATGTGTATGCAGATATACATCTATGTAGGTATATACGGACATAGTTATATATATGTCAGCAGATATGTATACCTACACATGCACCATTACTGGGGTTGAGAGGCCCCACACACTATATGTCTTGTACAACTAGGCATCCCCCCACGGCCAAACATATTTAACCTGCAATACACTACCAAGTGTTGCATATCCCGTAACCAGGACCTGACACGACATGGGCACAGGACGTTAACAGTACTACATCACACCTGTATGATATCAGGCTGGTATTGGTGACATATCATGCAGTATAGTCTGCCTCCTATAGGTAATGTAAAATGTGGTAGCCATCAACATCCCCAGGAGACAGATACACAGACACAGGTATGCAGATACATATATGCATATGTACATATGTACACACACACACACACACACACACACACAGAGAGATATATATATATATATATATATATATATATATATATATATATATATATATATATATATATACACACACACGTATATATGGATATACATGTGACTACACATACATACACAGATATATGTACAGTAAGAAACATATGTAGAAGGTGCACACAATATGTAACAGCCACTGTGCCTACAGTTAACACCTGAACAACTGAACAAGTGGACACTGTATGGGCCACCCATGTCAATGACAATCATTGCCTGCAACATATACCAACAGAGATGTCATAGGGAAAACATCACACATAGGTTTGCAGACATGGAATACCTTTCATTGTGCACTATTACAATTCTATATGCCATGTCATATAGCTGTTCAGACACTGACATCCATATAAACAGAGGAATGCAACCATGAAACAGTTATACTAACACAGTAGTCTGGAAAGGTTCACAACTATTGCTGTCCAGCCCAAGCCTTTCAAATTGTACAATAGTGAGGACAGACTGTGCCACAGGATACAAAACGATCAACAGTATGTAATGCATGTGTATAGTTCAGCAGCCTCTATCTACACTCTGTACAACAGCAGTGAGTGGTAAAGACATCATGTGACCAAATGGGTTGTAACTGTGACATAACAAGGCATAACAGACACCATCACATGAGCACTGACTTACAGAACAGTCAGTCTGGCAGGAGGCAGCAGGCTTGCAGTAACCGAATATATGTAAGTAATGTAAATATAGGTGAAGTATACTGCACTTTACATCCAGATACCTTAAGGCAGCTCACCCCTGATACCCCCACATATTTAACAGCCTAGGTCATTTATGGGGCTCCCCCGTGATTCAATAATACAGGGCCATATACCACTGTTACATACACTGGCCTCTGCAGTGCATAAGAGCACACATGTATTGTGTAGGTGATGCTCACACATATATGGCCCCAGCCCCACCATATGTGTGGGGGATACAACAGAAGTAGACTGATGGCAGCAATGGCAATGTGATACACTCTCAGCCCACTACGGAACATCCCCCAACAGCATGTCATATATACAAAGCTTGATATGTAGGTCATATACTGATAGCACTCAACACACACACTGCCAGTGGAATATCTGGTACAGGACCTGTGTGATGGACAGACAACACATGACAGGCACACCTCTGGCCACCAAGAGGATAGGCCCACAGTTGAGAGCTATGCAGGCAGACTGCATTCCAAGGTAAAGTAGTATGCACACACACCCTGTAACACCAGTACTTTACAAAGCATAACACCACTCTACCCACACTCTGTCTGTAGTTCCTGAACCTCCTAAAAATATGTAGCTGCCTTGAGTGTGCCAGTTCTCCTGTAAGAGGTATTACTACCTGCTGTCTGTAACACTGATGCCCACACACAGGAAAGACTGTACAAACATCCGCAGAATGTCCAGGTTATGTCATCAAATATAACCCCTACTGTACATAACATGTGAAGCAGTCTGAAATCTCACTGGCTTGTTAGCAGATATGATGACACTTATTATGGTGTACAGCACATACGCACCACGTCATGCACAACATATGTACACAGGTTGACAGAGTTGTGGCTGGCAGCACATACACAAGGCCAGTAATGACATGTTGCTGTGATAACTGCATACATTTACTGTTGTAACAGGGCTTGTGGCAACATATGTCCTATTAAGGATAAGACACCAGTAACTGTCACAGCTTTCACCATCCACAGACTGCAATCCTCACACTACCATCTGTAGTCCACAGATAGATGCTCCATTGGTAACACATGTAACCAAAGGCACAACACTGCAGATGACCCTGCAGATGGGGATTCCACATAAACATGGAACTGACATGGCAGGCATGGAGAGATGTAGGAAAGACATATCCACACACACTGTTAAACCAGCAGTACTCCACATGCAGTATAGCAGCACTTACAGTCTGTAGGCAGGTCACGCACATCCCCCTCCTGTGTGTTGCCCTGTTTAAACAGTGTATGTTGTTAGACGTAAATTCCCAATTCATCTCAGATGCTGTTTGCCAATCACCAGATCTAGTTCCTGCTCACAGTGAATGACAAGGGCCAACACCAACATGATGTTCCTAGATATCAGAGTGTGTTTCCATGCAATTGGCTATGGGATTGTTACCACCGCTGTTCCACATGCAGTCAACTAGGAGAGGGCTGCAATTCATGCAGACGCCATCAGCTGATCATGAGCATCACTTAAAATATACATGCTGCTGCCTAAGCAAAGCAGGGGTAGGTCTCCACATCCAACAGAGAGGGAGTGGGAGAGGCAGACAGAGGCACAGACAAGTCAGGGAAGGGTGGGAGAGTAAAACTGCAGCTTGTTTGTGTCGCACACCTACCAGCACAGGGCATCAAACCCCTGTCAGCTATGTAGTGCTATCACAGTTTGATGCAGTTATTGGATGTGCCACATGGATTACCTGTTGTGGAGCCCTCAGAACATATATGTTATGGTGAGTGACATCTGCAACAGGGATACGGTAGCGATACGGTAGGTGATGTACATGTGCCTGTCCATATGAACAGGTGCCAGTGTCAACACAGCCACACTCTCACAGGGACATGCACACATTGACACACTTGGCAGGACCAGGAGTACAACTCATCAGTAGTGGGATTGCCACAGCACATCACTGTGCAGGATTCACATGCACCACATGGGTCATACGGAGGTTATGAGGAGGTGTCTGACATCAGACAGCATGCTTCAGTATGCCCATGGGGGTTGTAGTGAGTGTGGATGTGAACATATGCACCATACAACACACAGACAAACACACAGGGTGCCAGTACTGACATGCATGGGTGCATGTTTGCATGGTGTGTGGTGATCAACTGTGGCAGCAGGCTATACAAAGGTAGGAAATGGGTGTACCTTGGCATCAGGCCACATGACAATGGTCTGCATTGTGTCTCTGGGGTGTAGTTTCCGCAGTTTCACACACAGGTGGGTATGGTATGCCTCATCCAGTCACCTGGATGACTACTGTGTGTGGCCAATGCTGTACATCGCTTGCCATGTATGTGTTCCTTAGTCCATGACATGGACGGTGTCTGGGATGTGCACACCTCCCACATGCATGTACAGTGACATGAGGAACTGTACCTGGGGTGTCTGGCCCATGTTGTAAACACAGGTTATCATCATATGTGCCAGTCTTGCCACCTGTGGTGGGGACTGGTAATGGGCACCAGGTTTACTCTGCACCTACAATGGTAGCATACTAACATCATTCCCTGGTGTCAGTGGCATCTGTCCATACAGGGCATGTTGTTAGGCATGTTATATCCATTGTGGGTCACATGTGATGGCACCACAGGTGGTGCAGGTGTCCATTGGGGAACATGGAGGAGGTGCACTGTCAGCATGTACATGCATATTGGACAGATGAACAGGGTGACATGCCCTCTGTAGCCCACTGCTGTCACTTCATAGTTACTATCAGTGGACAATATGCAGTGTACTACCCATATACTGGCTGTTGCCTAGGCATGTGTGTGTGCATGAGACATGGGTTGAGAGTGTGCTCTGGGTAATATTGGGGTTACTAACTGTGATTGCCTGGCCTTGCTGTCACATGTATGGGTATGGCTTTGCACCCCAGCCTTTCACCTATTTCACATATGTTATCCCTGTATGGTGGACACTGTGATATATAGTAGGACCACCATATAAGAAATATGCAAAACCCACTCCACATTGGTCACATGCTCACAACCACCTCTACACAGGATATGAGCTATAAACACACACACACACACACACACACACACACACACACCTGTCATGTCTGGGAGTAGAACCCCTAGCTGACTAGTTTATTACACCACAACACTACGCAGTTATAGTATGCGCCACCCACATTACCGAAGTACTTCTTCCCCAAAGGTGTATTTCACAATGAATGACATCAGCAGGATTGCCAAAGTAGGCCATTTGAAATGTACTGTGGGTAACTACCCTAAAATGCATTGCTCCCTACACAGACAGTGAGACACACACAAAACATCCACAACCGACATGTATGGGTATAGAACCCCTGACAGAGATCTACATCACACTGTAGCATAGAGCTGTTATAGGACACACCATGGGGATTACTAGAGAACTCCTTCCCCAAAGCTGTATTCCACAATGAATGACATCAGCAGGCTTGCCAAAGTAGGCCATTTGAAATGTACTGTGTGTGACTAGCCTATAATGCATTGCTCCATATACAGACATGGAAACACACACAAACCTTCCAGAACTGCCATGGGTGGGGATGGAACCCTATCACAGTTCTAAATTACAATCCAACAATACGCAGTTACAGGATGCACTATGGAGAGCACTGGGCTACAACCTTCCCAGAGGTGTCTTTCTAGGTGGGTGATATCAGCAGCCTTGCCAAAGTCGAGTATATTAATTGTAAGTAGTGTGAGTACCCTAAAAAGCATTGCTCTCTACACAGTCAGACACACACACACACACACACACACACACACACACACACACACACACACACACACACACACACACACACACATACACACACACACACACACACACACACACACACTTAGCATGTATGGGGTTAGAACAGCTACCTAGCTACTTTATCACACTACAGCAGTACGCAGTTACAGGACACACTACAGACATTACTGGGCTACAACCTTCCCAGAGGTTTATTTCTAGGTGGGTGACATCAGCAGCCTTCCCAAAGTCAAGTATATGAAATGTAAGGAGTGTGAGTACCCTAAAAAGCATTGCTCTTTACACAGTCAGAGACAGATAGGCACACACACACTAACACACACAGTTGCCAAGTCTGTGGTTCAAACACCTACCTAGCTACTTTATCACACTACAGCAGGACATGCTATGGAGATTACTGGGCTACAACCTTCCCAGAGGTGTATTTCTATGTGGGTGACATCAGCAGCCTTGCCAAAGTCGAGTATATGAATTGTAAGGAGTGTGAGTAACCTAAAAAACATTGCTCTCTACTCAATCAGATACCGACACACACACTAACACACACACGCTTGCCAAGTCTGGGGTTAGAACACCTACCTAGCTACTTTATCACACTACTGCAGTACACAGTTACAGGACATGCTATGGAGATTATTGGGCTACAATCTTCCCAGAGGTGTATTTCTAGGTGGGTGACATCAGCAGCCTTGTCAAAGTCAAGTATATGAATTGTAAGGAGTGTGAGTACCCTAAAAAGCATTGCTCTCTACACAGTCAGAGACAGACAGACATGCACACAAACACACACACACTCACAAACACAGTTGCCAAGTCTGGGGTTAGACCTTCTACCTAACAAGCTTATCACACTACAGCAGTACACAGTTATGGGATGTGCCATGGAGATTACTGTGCTACAACTCTCCCAAAGGTGTATTTCACATTGGATTACTTCAGCAGGGTTGTCATAGTAGGGCTATGGGGAGGGTGGTGTGTGTATGGGCCATAACCCATTTATGTACATGTTGACACGCCACATGCGGGCACACACAGGGTCATATGTCACAGATACGTGTATACAGCTGCTAGATGACTACTTCTTTGTACAGTCATGTTGCACAGCTGGCACATGGACCACATAGTTTGTAATGCTGACAGATATTGGTGGCTAGTATCTGCAGTGAGTGACAAGTGCACCTCATGTTTGGGGCCCTTTGGCTGTGTGCTGTGTGGGACAGGCCTAGATGGCTCCTTGGCACCGTCACCATCTTCCACACATCTATGTACATCTACCTTTGGCTTATTATAGTGTGTAACCCTGACATATATGTCTGAATTCCTATCCACTGTGTGTGCAAGGCATGAGTGGTGCATACTGACGAGTGTCTGCACTAACATCTGCAACTGCAAGATATGTCTGGTCCACTGGTGTTTGCAGTCATGGCCTTCATGTGTTTAAGTGTGTGAACATGCCCAGTATGACTTTTCAGTATGTTGTTCACTGACATTGCCTTCATTTCTCTAAGTGTGTGAGCATGCCCAGTATGGCCATCTGTAGTGGATGTGTGGATCGTGTCCAGGTAGTTTGTGCTGCAGTGCTGATTTTTGTGGTGTACACCAACAGGTAGCATGCTGTGTTCTGCAGGGTATTCATCGATCAGTTGGCTTTGACTGTTACTACATTTCTGCATAGCAGGGGGGGTCACACCTGACTGTTTCTACATATATATATATATATATATATATATATATATATATATATATATATATATATATATATATATATATATATATAGATATACACACACAGGAGTTGGGGGGGGCACACCTGACTGTTATTACATTACTATGTAGGATGGGGGCACACCTGACTATTTCTACATTTCTACACAGGGTTGGGGGGCACACCTGACTGTTATTACATTGTTATGTAGGATGGGGGGGCACAAGTGACACTTGTACACATTTGCTATGACTGTACAGGTATGTCAGGTACTTCATTTCATTCTGTATTGCTAACTATCATGCTGACTAGAGGCATACCAGTGTACTACAGATCGTGGCTTTGGTTGCCCTACATATTATTGTCTGACTTAATACCCTTCAGAAATAACATCCCACTGCCTGCCCTGCTGTGGTCTGTCTGTGTAGGCTTGGGGGTGGGGTTAACCATAGCCATCATTCTGGGACCATGGCACAGGCCCTGTTTGGGTTTTCTACACCTGTCCTGCTGGCTGCGACTGTTATTGGGTATGTGAACCATCCTGATGGGCATGTGTGGGTCATATGTACACACATGTCACTCAGCATATTTTCTGCAGTGGGTTTTGTCACCCTGTGTAGTACTGGCTACTATGGTGACTCCAATATGTGTTACACATGTCAGAGTGCCACTATGGGTGTCTACTGTCTGCTGCCGTAACATTCAGCCACCCAATTCCCTTGCATGCTCACATCCATACCATAGCTACATGTGACAATTCATTCTACTCCATTTGGCAATGGGTAGGTTTCTTGACTTACCCTGTGGGTGTGCCAGACTTGCGGATGGTGCTGGAGGACTGCCTATGTTGGATGCACATAGTACACTCCCTATACATGGTTGAGCACAGGTGGTGTCATGTTTGGCATCCCTTTTACTGTATGTGCGAGTCAGAGAGAGGTGCCATTCCCTGAGTCCCTACTGTGTCAGTGCATGTGCTATGCGTTGCCTCATTGCCAAGGCCAGGGCATACTGGGCACGCCTCCTTCTGCCTACTAGGGCAGGCAAGTTCTTCCTCCTCCAGGTCACTCTGTGCCTATGCAGGCCTTGGCATCGGTGGGGGGCTCTGTGTCCCTGCCCCATGCTGTTCCTGCTGCAGTTGTTTCCACAGGATCATATTGTGTAGCATAGCACATATCATAACAATTTGGGTACATGTAGCTGGTGAATGGTGCAAGGCTCCATCAGATGTGTCCAGACATTGGAACCATGACCTGAACATCCCAAAACACATGCTCTATTATATGGCTGGCCTGTGCGTGTGCCTCATTATGGAGATCTTGTTCAGGTGTGTGTGCATTTCTGATGGGTGTCATCAGCCACGGCTCCATTGTGTATCCAGCGTCCCCCACTAGGTGACTGTAGGAGATGTCCAAATTGGCAAATCTCTGGTACAGCTGCGTCAGATGCCATATATGGGAATCATCATAGCTTCCAGAGCAGCCAGCACATACATTCATTATAATGCCCTGGGCATCACATACAACCTGGCAGTTGATGGAGGGGATGCCCCTGTAGTTGATGTAGGCCCTACCCTGCTCACCAGGTGGTACTTTGATGCATATGTGCGCAGTCTATAGCACCCACTACCCCAGGGTATTCTGCTATTTGGTGGAAGAGATGCATATTGCTGGTCAACACCTCATGGGTGTTGAGGAAATATACATGCTCACTGGCATGTGCTGACATGGAATCCAGGAACTGGTGGAATACTCTGGATGCTGATACCTGTCAGATCCCCATGATATCCCCAGTTGTGCTTTGGGAGGTACCTGTGGCTAGTATACCTAGGCCTACACATACCATGGTATCCACTGGGATGGGTTCCCCTCGGTCAGTTTGGTGTGTCAGGTGTGGCTGGCGCAGCTCTGGGTCTGTACACTCTTCTCCGTCTCTTCACTGTGGGTTGTTCAGCAGCATTTACATCCTCACCACCCTCAGCATCTTGCACATGTTGTTCTATGTTGCCTGCTGCAGCCCTTCTCATTTTGTAGGCTTGCTTGCTAAAATTTCCCCGCTTGTATACACCGGTGGTGTAGAGTGTGGGAAAAAACAGTGGGGAAGATGTTTGCTTAGTTTCTGGTAGTGTTCTGGGCTGGGCTGGGCTACTTCCTGTGCAATTGGCTGCTTCTGATACATTTCACCTGTCACCTTCCTACTGCTGTTTTTCCTTCCCATTGCCCTTCTGTTTAAGCCCGGGGACACACTGCACAAACAGAGTACTCAAATGTGCACACTGCTGCTATTTTCTGCTTTAACTTCTTTTTTCTTCCTGTAAAACCCCATGTGCAGCATGCACACCTGCTTACACTTTGTAAAGAGTGCTAGGCAGGTTTAGATACACCCCCTAGCTTAGCTGTGCTAAGCTATGAGCATACCCGAGCCACAGGACTCCTATCTGTTTACAGTATGCCTGACACACCCACCCATGATGTCACCTACCTCCTAGTCTTGCACTCAACTATTCATGCTCTTACACTGTTGGGACCTGCCTTACATGCTGGGGAAGACTGGGATTCACTATCCTTCCCCTCATTTGCATAGGATTGCCTGCTAATGCATAGTTACATGTGTCACACTGAGCCTCCCCCATTAGCAACCACTATGCACTGGCCAGGTTGTCTTTTGTCTGCCATTGACTTGCATGGCAGAATACTGATTTTAGTTAGACTGCTTGGTTTAGGTTTATTTTCTTATTTTCCAACCAATCCCGTTTGCACACCGCTGCCCTAATCTTAAACAGCCGAGATCGGCGAAAATAAAATAAAAGTTGCATTGTTTACTTTTTGTATTGTTTGCAATGCCAATGCCTTATACTTGGTCATTGGCATGGTTCCTGAATGATATGCAGCCTTTATTTGGAGCTGTCATGTCTCCATTATGGATTTTGCAGAATGGTACTCGGTTACTAACCAAGTACATTTCTACAGATTACGCTAGTCCTGCATGGCCTGATTCCAGCTTCTTGGTTAACAGATTTACCTCATTTGTATGTTTTTCACCTGCAAATGGGGTAATTTGCATACAGGGGCTGGGAACATGCAGAACTAGTGCAAGAGCACTCATGCACGTCAAACCTGCACGTACGTGGATCACTCGGCCACCATATTGCCAACATTACCTCTTACACTAATCATGCACACTGTGCAGGGTTTGCTGACTCTGGGGGTATGTTCTAGTTACTTCAGCCAAAAAAGCAAAACATTCTCCATCTTACCCTCTAATTTTTTAACCATTTTTCTTTTTTTTAACACAAAGTTATATTTCTTTCTCTCTACTGAATGTTCCCTTCCTTTAACTTATTCCAGTGCCACATATGATTGTCTTTCTTAGCTATATACCTGCAACATCTTGAAACTGCCTTTTTTATTTTTACTTAACACTTAATTTTACTAATTCACTATTGCACATTATATCAGATTATCTTTTTTGCCTTACATAAGATTATGCAATAATATACGTGTTCTTAAAAGTTAAAATATAATGAAAAATAAAGTAAAGGGAATATTTTATAACTATTTACACTACATGGAATGTTGCCTGGTTAATCACTAAATATAAGTTAATACATAAGACATAATCTAAATTTCTTGTTAATAAGAACAAAGAAACACTAAAAAGACACAAATTAAAAGTTGCAATTAATCTAGCGTGGAGACAGCTATGTTCTGATAAAATCAATGAGAAAAAAAATACTTCAGTCTAAGGTTTGTTTTGATAGTCCTAGGATAAATTCTGATTTCCTTAATTCTGTATTATTTGCAGTCGTTTCCTTTAATGAGGTTAGGTATTCTTTAAACCAAGGTGATGGTGGCTTTTTCCAATTCTTCTTATGTTTTTTTTTTTCTTGCCACAGCCAAAATTGTCCAAAGAAAGTAGATATATCCATAGCATAATGTATATGATATATACATATATTGAATAAGATAAAGGCTTTAGACAATAAGAAGTTATCAAACCACAATAGTCTTAAAAATCTTCAACATTTTCCCAAAATCCTTTAATGACAGAGCAGTCAAAAAAACAGGTGACAAATCTGCATTTCAAGTTTTCATGCAACTCCAACTTTTAATGACCTTATTGTCATTAAATCTCATTATTCTGATAGGGGTTAGAAAAGACCTATATAGAATTTTCCAATTAAAACTCTCCAGTATTGTGACCATGAGGTGTGTTTTATTGAATGTATGCTTTTTATTCCCTAAAATTAGATTTATTCATACCCAATAGAAATATATTTCCAAAATGTATCATTAATATAAATATTGTATCATGCAAGTATCTGATACAGCTTGGAAACTGTACTGTCAATATTTAATTCATTATCTATCATTCCAGAAATAGGGTCTGTTAAAGCTGGTTTATTTTTGAAGTGAGACTGTGATACTTCAAGATATTTTTGATGTGCATATGTTATTGCATTAAATGGATAAATCCAGTCTTGAAAGTTTAAATTATATTATTTTATTAGACACTGAATATCTTTCATTTTTAATTCATTAAAGAATTGTTGGCAGCATATAAAGTTCCTTACTCTCCAGTTGTTCTCTCTAGTATGACTGGTTTTATCAATGCAATATCTTCTTATTTTATAGGCATAATTAAATAAAACCAGAGTTTTAGATCTATGTTTCCAAAGATGGTGTTTTTGAGTATTTTTTAAAAAATGATCAATATAGTTGGATTCAGTGGGAGAAGATGTGCTATATTGTATATAACCACATATGTAATCCCAGAAAAGATTATCTTTTACAATGCAATTAGTTTTATCAGTTTACATTTTTTATCCTGAAAAAGAGATAAGTACAAATCTTTCCAAATGGATTTGTAATTTGGATCTATCCACTGGAAAAGAGTTTTAACAATTACTGATTGTATGTAAGTATTTAAGTCTGTAAAGTTAATTTCTCCTGAATCCCAATGTTTAATGTGATATTGTAAAGTTATTCTAGGTTTGCTGGGATGCTAGAGGAATTTTAATAGTATATTGTGGATTTCCTTTATTTGAGATATATCAGGGGATAAAGCTAGAGCTTGTATAAATATAATATCTATGGAAATAAAACCATTTTTATTAATTGTCTGCCTTAAAATGAAGTTATTATCTTGTCTATTTAGTGGTTAAATTACTAATAGTTTCCAGTTATTTAATAATTAGGATCCTTAGTTTCTTCAATTGTACCTATTACATTTGCATATTCTAATGTTAAGGTTCTTTCACTAATTATATTATTCTTATCTGTTCATGAGATTTTTTTAAAAGAACAATTGCTATGACTTTATATTATTAAATTTTAATCCTGAACACAATTGAAATTTATTAATGGTGAGTTAAATTAATTTAATGTTGATTGCTTGTTTGGAAGGGTTAATAGTATGCCATCAGCAAACAGCATTAATTTTTAATTATACTTACTTGATATTGTAATACCTTTTATGTTGTTATTATTTCTGATAGAGATAGCTAGTATTTCAATGGCTAAGGCAAAAGGCACATGGGGTAATAGCTAGTTTAGTTGCTGTTGTGTCTTTCGGCTTTTCCCGGTTAGGGGTCGCCACAGCGGACCTCCGGTCCGCTAATGATTGGCAGTTGATTTTTACATGCCGAGTTGCCAGCCCTGACGCACAATGGCTAGTTTAGTTCCTCTGCTCAAAGTACGTGGCAGAGATGTGAAAGGGCCTAATTTAACATAAGCTTTGTTGTTACTATATATACAATCTAAAAAGGAAATGTTTTTTAGGAAAATTAAATATCTCTAGTATTTTAAATAAGTATTTTGAGTTTAAGGTATCAATGGCCTTCTCAATATCAAGGCTCACAAATAAAATGTCTTCTTTTCTGTTATTTAAAACATCCATGAGAGTTAATATTCTTCTAGTATTATCATGGGTTTGTTTTTATGTATAAAGTCAGTTTGATCTGTATTTATTATTTGCATTAAGGTTTCTTTTAATCTATCATTAAAGATTGACATAAGAACTTTATAGTCATTTGACCAGATTCAATAAACTCTACATGGTCAGAAGAGCTGTGCAAATAAGGTAAACACTGTGGCATGCTAATTTCCACATAAGCAGCTGAATTGCATGCTAATCAATCAATCTAAGATGGAGGAGCTATTTAACAAGCTAAAAAGCAACTATGTAGCCTCAGTGTTGGTTTTCCATGTGAATTCCAAAATCTATTGGAATACAGCCACATAAAGGAGTCTACACAGAAAGAATGTTAGGGGCTGCTGTTGCTTTAATTTATGTGTATGTACAACAAGCTGAAGTCTATGCTGCTGCTGCTGCTGCTAATAGACCATGGCCAAAAAAGAGAAGGGTTTTAGACCCCATTTAACTTATCACAATCTGAATGAGATAGGTGTAGAGTGCTACAGGGTGGATAGAGACACACTATAGGAATTCTGCAATCTCTGTCATCCTCAACTCAGATGAAAGGCAAACAGAGGGGAACCAGTACTAGTGGAGACAAAGCTATGTGTAACACTTAAAATTTCAACTACAGGAACCTTTGATAGACCAACAGTGGACATGCTGGGGGTGTCACAGGCATCAGCATCTAGGATTCTTCATCAATTCCTGAATGCTATGGTCCAACATGCCAGTGACCACATATACTTCCCCCATACTCCTGAGGACAGGGTTGCAAACATGTAGGACTTCTACTCTGTAGCATACTACCCTGAAGTACTGGGTGCCATAGATTTTACACATGTAGAAATTAAGGCACCACCCAGGGAACAGGGAAGGCTCTACATAAATAGGAAGGGCTTCCACTCTATTAACTGCAAAGTCATATGTAATGCCAAGGGAATCTTCTTGAGCATGTGTGCTGGCAACCCAGGCAATTACCATGACTCATATATCTGGCACATCTCCCAACTGTATCAGATGCTCACTAGAGGGAATATCCCACAGGGTCATTAAATGGGGGATGCAAGTTATGCACTGGAACTGTGGCTGATGACACCCATCAGAAATGCACACACCCAATGAAAAGATCCATAACGAATCACATGCTGAAACCAGAAATATCATAGGGCATGTGTCTGAGCTGCTGAAGTCATGGTTCCAGTGCCTAGAAACTTCTGGGGAGCCCTGCAGTATAATCCATGCACATGTACTAAAATATTCACTGCATGTGCCATGCTACACAACATCATCCTGAGAAAGCAGCTTCAGCAGGATCAACAAGAGGAAAGGACACACATCCCACCACCAATGACAAGGTCACCACAGCCACAAGCAGGTGAGGAGTCAGAGGAGAAACTAGCAGCTGCTGTGGGTATAGGCAACCATAGGTGTGCTCAATAATGCCCTCCCTTTGGTAAGAGGCAACACATAGCATATTCACTTGCCACCTAAAGGGCTAAAACCTCCCTCCTATGTGCATACATATAGTAACATTGATGCCAGGCAATGCTTATGACCTTTCCTTACCCATTTAATGGCTGTGTACTACTAGCATTAGACAGAGTCAGCCCTAAACTAAAAGTGTTGAAATTCCTCAATTTACAAGGTAAGTCTTGAACCTGGAGTATATTGTGTAATAATATGAATGAATGGCATATCCTTGCATGTTGTTACTTGGTAATGTAAGTAAGTAAAAGGTGGGTGATTTGTACAAAAATTACTTTAACATGTGACAGCAGAGACTTGTGTGACTATGTGTGCCCTGTATCAAGTAGTAAGCCTCAGGCATCAAAGATTCACACAATCATAACTCTCAAAAGTACTGATGGTCACTGAATGTCTTCAGGTTAGCACCATACTTTTATACTGGAAAATCATTAAAGAGAGAAGTTAGAAAGTAATGAGACATATTTCAGTTTCAGACTGCACAGCATTCACAAGATCATTAACAATACTGATGCAAAAAATGATTAATTCTATCAACTGTGTAACTTTCTAAGACCAAAATATATCAAATGTACAATTAGCAAAATAACAAAACAAATGTAGATATACTAAGGACTAAGTCAGTTATGTGCCCTAAGCATTAGACACAAATGTTATGTATCCCTGAATCCAACATATAGAAAACAAGCATATGGCATAGTTATCATCACTTCCACAGGATGTTGTTGGGGGGCAGGAAGCCTAGGCTGACACAAATGGTCAGTTAGTGTGTGTGAGAAAGAAAGAGAAGCAGGCAGACATTTAGATAAAGTGACAAATGGCCAGTTTGGTAAAATGGGCTTTAAGCTTCACAGCTGAACCATGTAACTGTTGTTTGTGTGTGTCCAGGTGAAATTGGTGCGTGGGTGTCTGCATGAACACAGCCAAGCTCTGTGCTAGCTGTCTTGGTATGTTGGACGTGTGAGACATGCATGGTAGAGGTGGCGGTTCATTGTTGTCGTACCAGACCACAAGAACTGGCTCTGCCAGTAGTTGCAGTGACAGGTCTATGCTCATAGTCAGATGCATTGCTGCTACCTGAATGTGACAAATGTCAGCTGGGTAAGCTCCCTTCACAAGCATGCCTAACACCATGGCCCAAGGCCTATCACATCTTGGTGTGGACACCTTAACCACTGATGGAACAGTGGAAGTAGTGTCACTATGGGAGCGTGATTGGGCACAGCCACATCAACTAACAGCAGATGTTGTGGCTGACCCATGAGGATGCCGTCTCCTCCCATCACAGACACTTTCTGTCCCAATGTGTCATTCATCCAATCCATTAAATTAGCAACAAGGTGGAGGCAGTCACAAATGTCAGCCTGTGCCACACCTACAAACCTAAGCATTTTTCTGGAGGGCCTATAGTGGCATGCCTGTGCCTCCATGATGGCCCTAAACATATGTTGAGTGGCAAGGGAAGACACACCTGGATCAGTTTGAGGATGGACAGCAGGCCTCCTCTGATCACCCCTAACAACCTGCCTGTGTGGCACCTCACCCACACTTTGGCTATGGACAGAGTCAACAGGCACTGAAGCTGCAATAACCACACTTCCCTGATCGAGTGTCTGACCCTCCACCTGTCCAGTATATGAGGGCTCACTAGAATGGGTCAGCTTAAGCCTATTGGCTGTGTTCAATGGAATTACAAGGGATGACTGAATGTCAAACTCAGTGTCAGATTCAACCTTTGCATACCCCCCTGACTGTGCCTCTGTTTGTCCACCATCATCATAATGAGAGTCTGCCAATACTCTGACATTCGGTGGTAAGAGTCCTATACTTCCACTGTCAGGATCATCTGTGATAATAGGCAACAGACACAGGAAAGTTACACTACTATAGTCAAATGTACGCTAACAAACTAACACCGGTGCCACAACTACAGACAGTACAGCAATACACACAACAGTCCTGACATCCACATCACACATATGGATAACATTATATATTTGTTTGAGCTGCTCATCACCACTGACAAAGAAGATATTTGGTTTACCATGTGCAGTTGAGGCTATGCTTCCCATGGACAATGGTCCTGGAAGAAGTTAAGCAAAGGTTAAGGACAACATCATCTCAATTAACAGTAACACAGGGGCTTAAAACATTTTGCCCTTTATATGTCCATTAATTATACTTTCAACAAAAACTTGGATGCCAAGTCCAACCTAAGCCTATATATAATCAATCAGATTATGTTGTTACCTGTAGCAATCTACAAGTCTCTCCTCCGCAAAACAAATTTATTGTTAAATAAAACTAACATATTGCTGGTGGAATGTTGCTATACAAGAGTACTTAGCAATTGAGATACATATGCCTACCTGGAAGGTCCTCCTGGGACATACTTGTCGTCCGTGAAACAGTAGCACCAATGTCAAGGACATGCTGATCTGAACTTTACTGGGAGCTGTCTGGATCCCTGACAGTGGACAGGAACTCTTCATTTGCTGTTAGTGGTGGTTTTATAGCAGGCCTCCCCATACCCATCTGAACACTGGCCACTGCAGCTGCTCTCCTCTGTGCAGATGAGATCATGTCAGTGGCCCTATGGTGCCCTAGATCATATGCCCTGTTGTGGCCACCTCCTGCATTCACATCAGCAACTCTCTGCTGCCAAATTTGCATTCTGCCTGATATATCTTCATGTCCCCTCACAAGCAGAAAGGCATCATGTCACCTAAAAATGTCCACAATGACCTGCTACTCATGGTCACTAAAGGGAGGTTTTCTGGGATTGAGACACCTGGGTGCCATAGCCCTAGGTGACCTAAACACAACAGAAGGATAATACATGAGTATCACATAACAAAAAATGTCCTGTTTTCAGATAAAACATAAAAGTAGAATTTCACTATTACCCACTGGAGAAACATAAAACAGTCAAGACTGGTTATAACATATTACATTCACACACAAAGCAGGGCTGGATGCAAAACAAGGAGAGCAGCAATGGCAACATATCTTTCTTTGTGCCAAAACAGAAATGCAACTCTGATTCCCCACCCCGAAAAGAACAGACAACTGACAAATTTTGCTACCAAACCATCAGTGAGATGCTAAAATTGCTATCAAATAAACATAATAAAGTCAAACACTGCAAAATTACAAGCCAAAACTCCAGGAAGAAATAATCTTATTTTATTCGCAGGAACTATAACACAGCCCACAAGGAAAAAATTATATATTCAAGGCTTTAAACTAGGTTAACCACTTTCATCTGCACATATAGGCAAAGAAGACTTCTTCAGGTCCAAATTAGAAATGAACAGATAAAGCTATCCAGCAGCCCTATATAAACTTGACATGCACTAATTAATAAACCAGTTACTTAAATCAAACAATAAAATAGTTAAATAACTTAACTACTTAAAATAACAATATTAAATTAATGTGCTTAAATATTTAAAAACATGCATACCTCTTTCATTTCTTTATATATTCTCAAGGTAACATTGCTCACTAAGTCTTATTAAAAAAAATTCACATTATAGTACTAAAATTAATTGATACATTTTGTGATCCAAAAAATAAACATAATTATACCAACTTTATGTTTTATAAATACTATTATTGTAATTCCAATGATTTAAGCTTTAAAATACTTGTGATAGAAACATGCTCACTCACCTTTCAAGTGCTCAATATTATGCGGAACGTGCCGCATTTAAGGCATAGCACTCACAAAGTTCCACAGTTCCGCATTAAGGGTGTTAGCTCTGCTTTGCATATTCTGATTTGCTCATATACTGAAAAAATATCCAATTGGCATACAGGCAATATGATCCAATCAGTGGTCAACTACTGATGCAAACTGAGCCAACCAGGAGAAGCAGTAAAATGAATAAACAGTGAGCGACTTCCACTGTACAGTTTTCATGCCACTGCGATGTCATTAAAAAGGGTATTGTGTTGATCACTTTACTTTACTGGGTCTACCAAAATTGACAAGCATCCAGACACTGTGTGTTCTCCACTCCTTTAAGATTGAACCACGTGCATCACCCAAGTCCATACTACCTAACAAAAACAAAAAAGTAAAGCGATCAGGCTGCAGTTTCTATTTAGAGTGAACCATGTGCATCCCCCAAATCCATACTGCCTAACAAAAACAAAAAAGTGAAGTGATTAGCCTGCAGTTTACATTTAGATTGAACTACCTCTGGACAAGTAATAGTCCTAGACTAGTTAAAGCCTGTAGTATCGTTTCACGTATGGGCAAGTCATTAATGTTATTTACTGCTTGCTGACCCATACACATTTATCCAGTTTTGGTTGTTTGTACTGTAAATATTGCTGCAGCCTAGCTCATAATCAGAACAAGGCATCAAACGTACAGGAGATATTTAATATACTAGCATGGTTATAAGAATACTCCTTCTTTGGTTTGCTACTAATTTATATGTGCTTAGCCTTGTCAACAACAGCACTACAAGTGGATCTCTAACAACACTAACCTCAACTAGTAAAGCTGAAAGACCAGCTACTAAGATTGATATGCTGTTTTATTTGTTTGAAAGTGCAAGTAACACTGTTTTTTTTGGCTTACTGTCTAAATAATGAGAATTGAACTAAGATAGATGCTGATTAGTTTACTGAAAGTGCATGTACCACTATTATTCTTTGGTTTACTATCTGGATGCTGTGATTTGAACTAGAGGTTTTACTGGCATTTACTTCTGCTATTATATTTCAGTATTCACTACGCTCTTCTGTTATATACATCTACATAGCTTTGTTACTCTCCCTTGTACTCATCAGTTAACATCTGATAATGTGAGCTTTCTCTTCCTTTTCAGTTCCATTTAGTTTCAGCTGCGTGCATCACCCAAGTCCATAGTACCTAACAAAAACAAAAAAATGAAGAGATTAGCTTGCAGTGTATGTTCCAGCTAAATCATTGATGTTTTTATGTGCCTACCTTCAGTAATCTTCACTTCATTGCAAGTCAGTGGCAAGCACACTGTCGGATGCTGTAGTCCTAGGTTTCCTGCCCCCCTGGTTCCCATACTGCAACCAGCATCACCACCAAATAACAAGCTAGTACACAATTATTGGTAGATAGTAACTACCTCTACTGTTTCAACCTATAACAAAAACGGACTTTCTTACTAGTTTCTAATATGGACCTGAGTGTTACATTGTAGCTGATTGTTTTTATTTTTCCTTTTTCTTGGTCCTGTCTGCCTTGTGGTTTGCTTTTTGTATGCCTCTCCCCCTTTACAGCATCACTTCAGAGTTTTCATATTCCCTGAATGCTGAGGGTGCCATTTTTAACTTATCCAGATCTACCACGGTCAACTAGCATCCAGACACTGTGTGTTCACCATGTATGTTTGTTTTGGTACAATAATTCTCTAATATTTGTAAAGGTAGTTGTGTAAGTAGTACTGTAATGAATGTTTTAGAGTTGTATAAGGGCATTGTCTATTTATGATAATTGCACATGGCTAATTTATCTGCTGGACAAGTGTTAGCCGTAGACTAGTTAAAGCCTGTAATGTCCTTTCAGGTACAGGTAAGTCATTAGTGTTATTTACTGCTTGCAGACTAATACACATATATCCAATTTTGGTTGTTACTGTGAATGTTGCCTTAGCCTAGATCATTATTGGTACAAGGCATCAAACACACAGAAGATATTTCATATACTAGCATGATTATTAGAATACTCCTTCTTTGGTTCGCTACTAATTTATACGTGCTTAGCCTTGTCAACAACTGCCCTACAAGTGGATCGCTAATGCTACCTTCAACTAGTAGAGCTGAAGCACCAGCTACTAAGATTGATATGCTGTTTTATTTATTTGAAAGTGCATGTAACATTGTTTTTCTTGGCTTACTGTCTATATAATGAGACTTGAACTAAGATAGATGCTGATTAGTTTTCTGAAAGTGCATGTACCACTGTTATTCTGTGGTTACCATCTAGATACTGTGATTTGAACTAAAGGTTTTACTGGCATTTAATTCTGCTGTTATATTTCACTCTTCTTTAAACTCTTCTGCTATGCACACTAACAAAGCTTTATTAATCTCCCTCATACTCATCACTTAACATCTGCTAATTTGATCTTTCTCTTCCTATTCAGTTCCATTTGGATTGAAGCGTGTGCATCACTCAAGTCCATAGTACCTAACAAAAACAAAAAAGTGAAGTGATCACTCTGCAGTGTATGTCCCAACTAAATTACTGGCCTTTCTATGTGGCTACCTTCAGTAACCTTCACTTCATTGTAAGTTAGTGGCATGCACACTGTCAGATGCTGTATTCGTAGGCTTCCTATCCCTCCAGTTCCCATACAGTAACCAGCATCATCGCCAAAGTAACAAGCCAGTACAAAATTACTGTTACATATTAATAACCACTAATGTTTCAACCTATAACAAGAATGGACTTTCTTACTAGCTTCTAATATGGACCAGAGTGCTACATTGTAGCTGATAGTTTTTATTTTTCCTTCTTCTTGGCCTGGATTGCCTCATGTTTTTTGTTTTGTAGGCCTCTCCCCCTTTACAGTATCCCGTCAGGGTTTTCATATTCCCTGAATGCTGAGGGTGCCACTTTTAAACTTATCAGGATCTACCACAATTGACCAGTGTCTAGACACTGTGTTCTCACTATGTATGTTTGTTTAGGCACAGTAACCCTCTAACATTTGTAAAGGCAGTGGTGTAAGCACTATTATAATGGATGTTTTAGAGTTTTATATGGGCATAGTGTGTTTATGATACTTACATATGACTAAGCTTCTAATATGGACCGTAGTGCTACATTGTAGCTGATTGTTTTTATTTTTCCTGCTACTTGGCCCAGTCTGCCTTGTGGTTCTTTCCACTTTATTCGCCCTTGCTTCGCTTGGGCTCTCTTCACTTCTTTACCCTACCCCCATTCCCACACACCCTCACTTCAACTAGACTTATACTCTTTAAACCCCACCCACATTAGAACAGCCAAGACTTAACTAATTATGTCAGTTAACTAACCTACTATTACCCACCATACTCTTCACTTATCTGTAGTTATATCACAACTACTCCACCCCCTCCTGTAGGTTCATAACCCTTTAACTCTCACACAAAGCACTACTAATATATTTTATCATCCTCCATTTCTATTACTCCCATTACACTCTACACTTCTAAATAACAAAGGACCCTATTAAAATGCCTGACCTTAAGAAACACCTGCACCTAACACCCCTACACATCATCACTAGCTTACTACTATTACTCTTATACTCCCTCATCTCATACCATACTCCATTACAATCCAACAACCCCCCTCCAAGGAAAACCTCATCACTATCCCACCTAAACAGACCACTACACTATACTATAGCTCCAACCCTTTTCTATACTAGCCACATAAATTGCCATGCTAACAAAATCCAACCTCTAGCAGCCATATCCCAAACCTGTCAAAAACACACCAAACTACAAAACAAGCTTGTCATTTTTTTTTTTTTTTTTTTTTGCTGCTCTGGGGAGATACACCCTAATCCTGGTCCAATTCCCTAGCATAATATGGTAAGTAGCACTATTTACATTTAACCCTGGACTAATACACCAAAAAAAATATTCTTCCCTTCTCTTCTTTAATATGAATGTAAGAAGCATTAGAAATAAAGTCCACAATCTGTATGCCCTACTCTGCCTCTATTCTCCTGATATTGTAATATTAACAAAGACTCAGCTAAAACCTGACTATAACAACAATGATATCATAGAACCTGGGTACAATATACTGCATAAAGACAGGAAAACCAGAAGGGGTGGAAGAGTAGCAATCTTATTCAAAGAACACCTAATACTTGATTATATAGATTTAAGCATCCCTGACTTTGAAATGCAGAACTAATCCTTGCCAAATTCAAAGTTACAGCTACCCCCAGAAGATGCAGCTAACTCCTTCAATACCACTTTCATAGATATACTAAATGTCCTCACACCCCCTAGAGCTATTAAGCTATGCACCCTGGCTAAGTAGAGAATGCAAATCCTTACTCAAGGCTAGTGATAAGGCTTGGGAACAGTTTTTCAACAACAAAATTCAAATCACAAGACAAACATTCTTAGAACTGCAAAACAAAGCAAAGAAACTAGTAAAACTTGACAAAATCAACTACTACTATAATATCCAGAAAAAACACCATGATAACCCACAAAAGTTCTGGGCTGTCATCAATAATATTTTTTTACCAGGTAAAGCAGCTAGTCCCACTTCAACATCAATAAGCAGCTCTGATAATATAGCAACCCAGTTTAACAAATACTTTACAGAAACTATCCAAGCCCTTGCAAATTCTCAGAGAATATCCAACAACTATGTTCCAATCACACCCCATCACAGAACCAACTCCCAAAATAGCACCATCCACCTTACTTGACACCCATTGTCTGTTGATACCATAAAAAAAAACTACTTAAAATTTAAACCAACTACCCTAGCTACTGATGGTCTCCAAGCTGACTTTTTGCAAATTGCAGCAGAAGCAATAGCATACCCAGTAGCCATACTCATAAACAGATCAATAATCAGAGAGCCAGGTTCCTGCGATCTGGAATATCTCCCACATTCTACCTTTCCACAAAGGAGATAATTCTACCAAACTTACTATTGTCCATTTGCCATCCTATCACCCTTTTTTAAAATCCTACAAAGAGTCATACATATCCAATTCATAGACTACCTTCACACACATAAACTACTATCAAACACTGAACATGGTCTGTGCTACTGTCACAGAACTTCCACTGCCTTAATGTCCTTTGCTAACACAGTAAATCACTACAGGAATAATGGAAAATTTGTATATGCCATATTTTTGGACTAGTCCAAAGCCTTTGATATAGTAATTCACAATAAGCCCATCAATGTTCTATCTACCCTAAACCTTAGTAGCTCCTCTATCACCTGGTTCCAAAGCTACTAATCAGGATGACAGTAGGCTGTCCAATGGCAACACCACCTTTCCCCTCTTCTGCCATTTGCCTTAGGGGTTCCACAAGGCTCTATCTTTGGGCTTTTACTTTTCACTCTCTTCACCAACAAGCTCCACACTTCCATACTTCATGCCTCAGTAGTACAACATACAGATGACTCTAGTCTAATATGTGCAGCCTCCTCCTTATAAGGCCTCCAAACCAGAACCCAAGATTCCTTTCTATCTGTGGAAACATGGCTCACTAACTCCCAGGTCATTCTAAACCCAATAAAACAAAGCTCCTTCTTTTCTACCCAACAAGATATCATTGTCCTTCCTGTCTTTCAATATCTTATTCAAAAATAAAGCTATTATCACCCAAATTACACACACTAAACTACTAGGCATAGAAATTGACAATAACTTGAAATTCGGTGTTCACATAGTTCATACCATTAAGAAAGTCCACAAGAAACTAAGTCTTTTATACAGAAACAAACAATTTCTAACAAAACATGCAAAAGTCACTATCGCTCACACACAATTCATGTCCACTATCCTATATCCCTCCCCAGCCCTAACCAACCTCATTAAAACAGATCTAACCAAACTGGAGTCTTGTTACAATAAAATAACCAAGTTTGCCACTGATGCCACATACAAGACACATAACTGTACATCTCTTAAACAGCTAAAGTTGTTAGAACTTCCACAGCTGCTACTCTTTAATCAATTAACCTTTGCCTACAAAATATTGCATCAACCAGATAATACCCCTGCTCTCCAAAAACATATATAACCATACACCACTTCTACATCCCTCTGTTCCAGTAACAAACTCCTTCTAGACATCACCAAAGCTAACAACTCAGCAGGTGAATCTCTCTTCTCAAACTTCATTCCTAAAATATGGAATAAACGATCAGTCCCAATAACCTCCAACTGCTCTATACTACAACTAAAAAGCTCCTAAAATCACACCTAACAGACACTTGGCTTTTTCTTGCAGCTCTCCTAGATAGACTGTACATCAGTCTCTATAACTAAATATTATGCCTCGAGTGTTATCCTGCACAAATATTTGACCTCTACTGTATGAAACTAATTTCTGCTTTTCATTTAAATTGTATGCATTCATGTCTGATATTTGACCTCTACTGTATGAAATTAATTTCTCTTGTTCCTTTAACTGTATATATATATTCATGTATGATATGTGATATAAATATCTACTTCTAAAGAATTGTATTGCCCATCATTATCTGTTTTTAATGAATACTTCTGTAATCCCTTGTATGCATGTCAACCTCTGCAATTCTTTGTGGACATAAGGCAGCAATATTTTTTTTCCTTAAGAAGCACAGCAGCATTAAGATTCAGGAGGCTCTTGGTACAGATGGATTATTTCAGCAGCAAGCAAACGTTTTGGGAATTGCAGCATTTCAACTTCTAGCAAGGATATTAGAATCATAGAACAGAGAAGAAAACTGGTGTAGAGTGGAGACTACCATACAGTATGCAAGCCAGTACTCACAAAATAATTGATGATTTCATCTTTGGGAAAGTATATCTTTTGGTGGTGTATTTTTGGCTGCAAGGAAGTGCCTAATTGTTAGTCCAGGTATTATTAGAACAGTGGGGAAAATAGGCAAACTTTTCTATATATTTTTATAGTTTGTCTTCAAACTATAAAAGTTTATTGCAGAGTTCTATGCTAAAGATTTGGTGGGGAGGTATTCAAAGTTTGTTAGCTTAGTCTTTTTAGAGGGGTAGGGAAATTCTCGAAGGTTTTATTTTCTTTTTTTAATGTTTGCAATTTCGTTGTCGCCTCACAGTACGACATTGTCCTGTTCAATTCTCAGCTAGAGCGTCTTCTGTGTGGAGACATGCATGAATGGGTGTACCTTCAGTGAAGGTTGTGCATCAGGGCCTGCAACTTGGCACGTAAAAATCTACTGCCAATCATTAGGGGACCGGAGTTCCGCTGTGGCGACCCCTAACCGGGAAAAGCCGAAAGACACAACACAACAATGTTTGCAATGTCTGCAGGAATGCAGAACAGTTTACTAATAACTTCAACTAGGAGTTCTCATAATAAAAAAATGTTAACGTTATTTTGATGAGAAATGTGACTCAGTATTACTTACAAAGAATATCAGTTAAGTCTTTTGTGCATTATAATTTATTAGTGTTACAGAGCAAAGCGGAATTCTGTGCTGTACATTTGGTGGTGGTGACGGGGGGTGCTGGCAGCTTTAGTGTTTTATGTTTACAGGGCTACCACTGTCTATTGGAGAATAGAGCAGCTTTCCAATAACTTTAGTTAGGAACCATACCTATCCACTGTCCAGATTTGGGCAGAAGGTCCAGAATTTTGCATCATATTTTTGGTTGGTTCCTCATAAAATTTGTTTTTTTCTAGCAAACCAATGAGGGTAGGAATCATTAAATAATAACATGCATTTGGAGTTTCAGGCTTCATATCCTTCAGAAAATGCTGCTATTCTAGCAACTTTATAAGTTTATAAAAGCAATATTTAAACTCTGCCCCTATTTTGGGCCATTGCCTCTCCCCAGTATTTTTAGCTTTGTCCAGATTTATTGTATTAAGCGGTTAAGAGGTATGCTAGGAGCTCATTGAAAAATGAGTTACTTTATACTTACAAGTAATGGTTTTGCATTAATATAATTCAGCATTTACTGTGAATATTTGTTAAAATTGTTTTAATGCTGATTGTGTGACTGACCATTTCAAGGTGTAACTTCAAGGTACATAGACATTTTCAGACTCAAAGTGAAAGTGAGGAATATTCCTTATAATGAAGTACACTTGAGAGGTATTGTTTAATAAATCATGTGAAATTTAGTTGCTCAGTGGAGAAAGTGTACAGGTTATGAGAGCTCAGTCTTATGCAGAATTGCTGCTTTTGCTTTCTGACTGTAAGCTCATGATTTGTCGATTGCATACTTAGTTATGGTAGTGTTTTTCTGATTATAAAATAATTGTATTTTACTTCAGTTACATGCTGCATTTTACATGTACTGATTTTGCTTGAAAGGCCATTTCAGCTTGGCACAGTGGAAATGGTGTGTTTTACAACAGTGAAAAAATAGGGTGTTCCACATTTTGCCTGTTTGTCACAAACTGTCAGGGTCTGCATCCCACATTGACCTCTTAGGTTGAGACCTATGCATGCTCGTTGAGCCCTGGTGTATCTTGTGGGTTCAAACATAGTTGCCATTTGAGCTCCCTAGATTCCAACAAGGTTTCCCAAGGACCCCTCCCCAGCATTCTGATGCACCCTCTCTAAAATTGCAAACCAAAATCTAACATGATCTTTGCATAATGTAGTATGCTTATAAAGGACATTGTTAATATGATTTTTTTTTTCATGTCATAGACATGCCTGTAGATTCTTTTATTAAATGCCCTTTCCGTTTTACCTGCATAATATGCTCCACAGGAGTCACATAGAGCAATATATACAAAGTCTCTTGAATTACAAGTACAGCTACTAGCCAATTGACTTTCATTCTGGATGGACCTAAAAATATTTCATGTGCTTCTAATATCATGAGACATTGTTTACATTGCCGGCAGTTTCTCATACCTAAACTGGATGTCAAAGATGTCAATTGATAAAACCAAAAGGGCACTTAATAAAAGAATCTACGAGTATGTCTATGACATGTGAAAAAGGAATACTAACAACACCCTTTATAAGCATACCACACTATGCAAAGATCATGTTAGAGTTCAGTTTGCAATTTTAGAGAAGGCAAATCAGAATCCTGGGGAGAGTCCTTAGGAAACATTGTCAGAATCTAAGGAGCTCAGATGGCAACTATGTTTGAACTCACAAGACCCACAAGGGTTTAATGGCCGTGTTTCATTTTAAAGCTTAAAGCACTAGAATTATGATAACAGTATTTATAAAATATAAAGGTTGTATAATTAGTTTTATGAAATAGAAAAGCACCACTGGTCAAAGAAGCTGAATTTCAAACTTTTATTTATCCCACAAGTTAAGCGCTTTCATCCAACCTCTGTTGGAATTTTTCAGAACAACTCATAGTACAAACTCCACCTTTTTATACACAGCTTAAAGCATGTATAATTAGACAATTGAAAAATTTAATAACCATGTGATAAAAAATGGCTAATAAATGCGTTAGTAAACTTGCCCCATTCTTAAAATACCTAATATTGCATATTAAAATTCATACAATTAAATACAACCTATGTAAATAAACATGTAAAAAATGTTTAAAAAAATGTTTATGTTATCCTAAAATGTGCTTTAATTTAGCTTATACTGAAATTATCATAGATCCCCAGAAAATTGGTGGCATCCAACCTCAATTGCCATCTCAATTCACAAATATCTAAATCTAGGTCCAAAACTCTACCCTGTATGTCCTTTATCAGTTGCTGTAGAACAAAAAATTTGAATCTATGGCCTAGGTTTTTTATGTGCCTCACCAGAGCATTGGTAGTCCTCACATTCTTAATGTCCAAACTATGTTCCCAAAGTCCATCTTTAAAATACCTACTAGACTTACTGACATAAAAGTCTAAAAAATGCTCACATTTGGCCATGCATACTAGATTTTAGCTATTGCAGTAAAAGTGTCCATGAAAATGGAGAGTTCTCCCATTCATACATGTTTTTTCACCAGTCTCAAGAATGTGTGTGCATCCATTGCACATACCACACTTGAAATTACCAAGTGCTCTGCTGCACTGATGGGAATGAACGTGACCACCCAGTTCTAAAATCTCATTAAAAGAGCTGTCTCTTCTAAAAACCAACATGGGGGGTTCCCCCACCTTGTCCTTAAGGGAACTATCAGCATATAACAATCTCCATTTTTTTGATGATATGGGTGACCCATTCGGCATCCTGATTAAAGGTGGTAATAAACAGTAACCCACTTCCCATCTTTCTTGAATCTAAATTACAATTCCTTGGCATGTTAGGACCATCTACCATAGTGGAATCCATAATCCCTCTAAGTATAGGCCATTACACGCCCCCCAATCTTTTTGTTCTAACTTCCTTTGTCAAAATCCTACAAAGGGCTTCAGGGTAACCGCTTTTAATAAATAACTTTGTTATGAACTCAAGCTCTAGTATAAAATCTTGATCACCCGTAACCATTCTGGCAGCCCTTACAAACTCTCGCTTAACAATGGACTTTTTCTGATGGTAAGAGTGCCAACTACAAAATTCCAGATAGGAGTTAGAAAATGTGGGTTTTCTGTAAATACTAGATCTCAGGGTGTTGTCACTGCTATCTATAGTTAGATTAACATCCAGATATGACACCCTTTCTCTGCTGTACTCATAGGTAAACTTAAAGAATTCAACTGTTTGGTTAATATATTGGAGAACATTTTTTAACATTTCTTCTTGTCCATTCCAAACAACAAAAATGTCATCCAAAAATCTGGTGTACTGTTTTATACATGTCCAAAATTCACTCGGAAAAGTTAATTCCTGCTCCCAGTGGGACATAACAAAATTGGCATATATAGGGGCACAAGCCACCCCCATAGCCACACCAGTCACCTGCTTGTAATATTGTCCCTCAAAATGTAAAAAGTTGTTGGTTAAGACTGTCTTCATTAATGTAGTAAAGACACTAACTTGATTTTGATCAAAAAGGTGAGACTTACTAAGTTGTAATCCTAGCCATTGTAACCCAATACCATGGGGTATCACTGAGAAGAGATTACATACATCTATGGTGACTAAAAAGGTGTTCTTAGTGATGGTAACCCCATTTAGTTGACCGAAAAATTCCCACAAATCCTTAGTGATGTAGGAAAATGTTCCCAACCCCTTTTGCAAATGATGGTCCAAGTAACTACTTAAAAAGCAGGTTTTTGCCCTTTTGCCATCCACAATAGGCATAAACTGTAATGAGTTTAGGCCTTTGTGGATTTTAGGGATTCCAAAAATATTTGGTATTATGGGGTAATCATTCCTTAGGAATCGGTGTTCCTTTTCATTGATTTGCCCCTGATATAACATATCCTCTATTAAAAGATCCAATCACTTGTAGGCTATATGAATTTCATTAAGATTACTCTCACAATAAGTATCTTCAGTCAATAAAGCTGTCATCTTGTCAGAATAATCATGCCTGTCAATGATTACAGCCCCACTATCTTTATCTGTCTTCATTATCCGGATATTGGTATCTGTAGCCAATTCCATTAGTAGGGTTTTCTCATTAATGGACAAATTATTGTGTAAACTATATGGTTGTTTTCTATAACCATCCCTAATATCAATTTCACATATTCTCTCATATGTCCCTATACTGCTGTTAAGAGGGGGATTAAAGTAACTAGGTCTCCTCAACTCGTTCCCTTCTTCCTCACAGCTCCCCCCATTAAACCACACTTTCAGATTCACTTTGCAAGTGAAAATTTTCAAATCTATTAAAATATTGGATAAATCTCCACACCTGCATGGTACAAATGTAAACCCCTAAGATAACAAATCAGCATGTGCTACACTACGAAGGTTTCTAGAGTAGTTGTAAACCTTGTAATCTCCGGCTGAACTGACAATAATACTCAGACCACTGTCAACACATGTAACTTTGCATTCCGTCGTAACATTAAACAAAATATCAAGTTCAACTTGGTCATTGTCAATAAAAATATCAGTATTTGTCTGACCATTGCCACTGTCTAATACATGTGAAGTTATAGTCTCAATCTCCATGGAAGGCTCAAGGTTAACCAGCCTACTGTCATTTAAATCATTTGGTACCTCGTTGTTAACATGCTCTTGACATATTATTTCACAAAAGTGAGCAGTAGTTCACAAAATGTCAGAACTAAAATGTACACTTACTTGACTAAGTGACCCCATGGAAAAATCCTCTAATAATGATTCCGATAATTCCACTGGTTGTTCTGGGTCTTCGGCCTTGCTCCCCACTCTTTGTATCTTCAGTCACTGTTTTCTCCTGGTGGTATCCTCTGTTCCCTGTTCCTTAGTCACTCAGATTGTCTTGGGCCTTCCTCTAAAAGGAATGCTGACTGACCTGATTGAAAACCCCTCGGTTGAGACGTCACTTCCTCATTCTCCTTGGATAGCTGATTGGTTGTGTCCCTTTTCAACTTATTAACCTTCCTTTGAAAATTGTTATTACAACTGTTGTCAATGCCAGCTAACATATTGTGATAGTTAGTCTGGTAATGTTCAAACAGCAAGTCCTTGGAGATCATCTCATTTTCCTTCTCCAATTCACCTAAAAGCTGCCGGTAATGGTTTACCAGGCAGTTCAACTGATTATGGACACAATGGTTCTAACAATGGTTCAGCTGGCTATGTGACACCAATGGCCAACATTATTGGGGATTGTAGAAATCGCAAATTTGACTTTTGGACAAGCGTAGGTGGTGTGGCCAGTCAACAGACTACTGTGCACCAGTCTTTATTAGACAGGATCAAGTCCTTCGAAAAGAGACTGTTCGGTCTAAAGAAGCTACAAATTGAAAATGGCTACTTAGAAAGGAACATTGAATTGGAGCAATTCCCAAGGAGTTTACAATGTTGGAAGTACCCCAACGGTATAGAAAATAATGGTGAAATGCTTGATGAAGTTCACCGGCTTTTTGACCGGACAGGTACAAAGCTTGTTAAAATAATGACAAAATACAATGGCCGTAGGATCGAGCATCTTTTAGGTGAATTGGAGAAGGAAAATGAGCTGCTCACTAAGGACTTACTGTTCAAACATTACCAGACTATCACAATATGTTAGCTGGCATTGACAACAGTTGTAATAACATTTTTCAAAGGAAGGTTAATAAGTTGAAACGGGACACACTAAAGTATACCAAAAACAAGGTATATCTGCTATCCATTGGTAACCATGGTAACCAAGAGTCTCCAACCAATCAACTATCTGAGGAGAATAAGGAAGTGACATCTCAACCGAGGATTTTTCAATCAGGTCAGTGTGCATTCCCTTTAGAGGAAGGCCTGAGACGATCCGAGCAACTAAGGAACAGGGAACAGAGACACCAGGAGGAAACAGTGACCGAAGATAGAAAGAGCAGGGAGCAAGACCGAAGACCCAGAATAACCAGTGGAATTGTCGGAATCATTATTAGAGGATTTTTCCATGGGGTCGCTTAGTCAAGTAAGTGTTTATATGGACTATGATGGACATTTCAATTCGGACATTTTGCGAACTACTGTCCACTTTTGTGAAACAGTATGTCAAGACCATGTTAACAATGAGGTACCAAATGATTTAAATGACAATAGGCTGGTTAACCTTGAGCCTTCCAAGGAGATTGAGACTGTAACTTTACATGTATTAGACAGTGGCATTGGTCAGACAAATACTGATATTTTTATTAACAATGAGCAAGTTGACCTTGATATTTTGTTTAATGTTATGTCTGAATGCAAAGTTATATGTGTTGACAGTGGTCCGAGTATTATTGTCAATTCAGCCAGAGATTACAAGGGTTACAACTACTCTAGAAACCTTCTTAGTGTAGCACAAGTTGATTTGTTATCTAAGGGGTTTATGTTTGTGCCATGCAGGCATGGAGATTTATCCAATATTTTAATAGATTTGAAACTTTTCACTCACAAAGTGAATCTGAAAGTGTGATTTAATGGGGCAAGTTGTGAGGAACAAGGGAACAAGTTGAAGAGACCTAGTTACTTTAATCCCCCTCTTAACAGCAGTATAGGGACATACGAGAAAATATGTGAAATTGATATTAGGGATGGTTATAGAAAATAACCCTATAGTTTACACAATAATTTGTCCATTAATGAGAAAACCCTACTAATGGAATTGACTACAGATACCAATATCCAGATAATGAGGACAGATAAAGGTAGTGGGGCTATAATCCTTGACAGGTGTGATTATTCTGACAAGATGACAGATTTATTGACTGAAGATACTTATTGTGAGAGTAATCTCAATAAAATTCATATAGCCTGCAAGTGATTGGATCTTTTAATAGAGGATATGTTATATCAGGCGCAAATCAAAGAAAAGGAATACCAATTATTAAGGAATGACTACCCCATAATGCCAAATAATTTTGGCATCCCTAAAATCCACAAAGGCCTAAATTCATTACAGTTTATGCCTATTGTGGATGGCAAAAGGGCAAAAACCTGCTTTTTAAGCACTTACTTGGACCATGTGTGGGTTTCCTCCAGGTGCTCTGGTTTCCTCTCATGTTACAAAGACATGCATCTGGAGCTTTTCTATGGGGTGTCCACTAAAAAGTGGTTCGTTCCAAGTCAGACCTTCCTGGTAAACAAATGTTAAATAAAATAAAAATAAAATAAAACTGTAAAAGCAAGTATGAATGCATTAGTCTGTAGCACAAACCAACTTTAGGAGTCAAGTGTAAGACTGTAGTGAGGGGGTTGTGGGTTCAAATACCACTAGTAACAACCATGTAATACATTTCTTTAATAATATTACATAAATTAAACTCTATACAAGTGGCATAAATGCCCTTCTGTTAATGTAATCTCTATAATTGGAGCATGCATATGTGCAATATATGTACATTTTAAGGATTACTTCAAGCAATCTGTAATTATAGTTTCTAGTTGTTGCGATGTATACTTAAATGCAATACTTCAGTAAAATATTTATATAATTGTGATAATGCATTGTATGTCACATATGATGGTACTAACTTTATCTCTTTTTTCTTTCACCCAGATCCTTATCTCTTTTTTTTTATTTTCTATTACGTGTTGTCAAAATGACTCCATGTCATTCATCTGTAGCAAATCCCTAAATGCTTCACAGCACAACAAGGTAGGGCAGCACCAGTTGATCAGCCTGTCCCGGTCCACTGACTCCAGTACCAATGTTCAAAACATCAGGAACTCAACCCAGCAGCACTACCTCTGTTGCTCCTGCACTACCTGTACCCTCATGTAGTACTGCCCTGGCAGCTAGTGCTGTGGTACCATCCAGGAGCAGTGGCAGAGATAGGGGTTTCATCAGCCACCAGGAGATGCTAGGGATGGTGCATATGGTTGTGCACCGCACCATTGGTGTATGCCTATGCCAGATGGAGAGGCTGCTCTCCCTTAATGTCCATAGGAGGAGAAGACATCAAGCACTCCAGCTGCCAGCAGAGTAAGGGGGTAGTGATGACAGTCCAGTGGGTGAGGAATGGATTCTCACTGTCTCCATGTTTGATCGACCTGAGCCTGAGTTGTCCCATCTTTCACCACAATCATAGTGTCCCCCAACCTTTTGTGTCCTTCACCATCCCTGTATCTTATCTTGTTTGTTTTGTTTGTTTGTATTTGCTTCCTCACCTAATCAACTTACCTGACCCTTACCCAGCATTCCTCTCTTACTGAATTAAAAAAAAAATTGGACACCTGCCTCACAAAAAAAAAATGTTCCATGGATAGCACACTTGATTCAGTTCATTTGGCTATACAACATGATTACATTGTTGTCACTCATCTTTCAGGAGGTGACAGTCCAAATTCAGCTAATATTCTGCACATATTTTCAGTATACACTGTTGAAGAAATGGATAGCTATGGTTATTTTTTACCTTCCTCCTGCACATTTCTGAATTGCTTTCCATTGAGCTTCATCCTGCTTACTACCCATTTCACCACTTTCCTATCTACCTCATTTTAACACCTATAATTTGGTAAAAAAAATAGAATCACACACAACACACATGCGTACAAAAAAAAAAAAACAATGAATCCCTTCCCTTTTTGGCCTCTGTGTTTGTGTGGAGTTTGGTATTGCACACCAATACCAAGCAATTGTGACTGACTCAACAATGCTGCAGTTACCTCTGTGCAATGCTTATTAACCTCACTGCACTAGGTCAACAAACAGATAACCATATGGAATGTATTTTAAAGAATGATGTCATTGTATTATCACTGTTTATGTAAAAGTATTAGATATACCTGGATCCAAACACAGCATCATCTGGGCTTAAAAAGAAATGTGTTAATGCACTTACACCTGCCACAGAGTCAGCTAAGCAGCAATTGTGTTTCATAATTCAGTAATAGCTGTCAGAACTTTAGCAATGAGCCCCACATTTGCACACTGCTTAATTATACATAAACAGGGAAATGTGTATCTCGCATGCACAAACACATTGCTGTTTACTGTTCATTTGTCTTCATGCAATGAAACTACATGTGGAAACATAAACAAATGAAGGCCCTATCTAAGAATATGCCACATATTTACAATGCAGCTATGTCTTACCT
Organism: Protopterus annectens; assembly: GCF_019279795.1. Lineage (NCBI taxonomy): Eukaryota > Metazoa > Chordata > Ceratodontiformes > Protopteridae > Protopterus > Protopterus annectens. The sequence continues at coordinate 1,127,194,796 of NC_056727.1, read as the reverse complement.
CCTCCATGCACTGCAAACCTGGTCTGTCAGTGCTTGTTCACAAATATATCAACTGCACTACATAAATTAATAACAAATGTTGTGTTATATGCAATGCACATCAATCTGGTAACATGCAGAACTAGAACTATCTCCACAGTTGAACATGTAACATGCAGAACTAGAACTATCTCCACAGTTGAACATGCCTGCACATCCATTTCATGCAGGCCTCCTAACAACATCTCTCCAACATCCACTGTTGATGTCATCCACTTTAATTTGTCCTGCAGCCTTGTAAACATCAGACTTGTGCCCTGGCACTTGTGTAAAGTACTAAGTTCTGCAGTCTGTGTACTTAGGTGGGGGGTCTTTCCTCACTGCAGTCAGGTGGGGTGCATGTGTGAGTGTGTGTGTGTGTGTGTGTGTGTGTGTGTGTGTGTGTGTGTGTGTGTGTGTGTGTGTGTGTGTGTGTGTGTGTGTCTGTCTAGCCAGAAGAGTGCATCCTACAGATACCAGTTCAATTCCATGGTTTGACAATATTTTGAAACTTGAACATGCCTACACATCCATTTCATGCAGGCCTCCCAATGTCTTCTCTTGAACATTCATTGCTGATGTCATCCACTATTAGTTGTCCTGCAGCCGTATAAATGTCAAACTTGTGCCATGATGTTTGCATAAAGTACTGACCTCTATAGTCTGTGTACTTAATTAGTGGGTTCTGTTCTCACTGCAGTCAACTAGGGTATGTGTGTGTTTGTGCAGTTGCTTGACACTAGAGAGAGCCTTTTACACCAGCATGTGGGACACTGATATTACCAAATTCTCCTCCCAAGACACTGCTGATGTCATCACCTATAAAATGTCTGAACCACTCCAATACAGACTTGAGCTGTGGCACTTGCCTTAAATGCAGAGTTTTGTAGCCTGTGTACTTAGGTAAGGCACTTGCTTGACATTAGAGAGAGTCTTTTACATCAGAAGTGCCTTTTACACCAGCATGTAGGACACTGCTATTATTCTCCTCACCAGACACTGTTGATGTCATCACCTATAAAGTGTTGTCTGAGACACTCCAAATCAGGCATGAGCTGTGGTGCTTGCCGTAAATACAGAGTTCTGTAGTCTGTCTACTTAGATAACTATGGGTTCTGTTCTTATTGCAGTCAAAGTGTGTGTGTGTGTGTGTGTGTGTGTGTGTGTGTGTGTGTGTGTGTGTGTGTGTGTGTGTATGAGAGCCTTTTACTCCAGCATGTGGGATACTGCTATTATCATATTCTCCTCACCAGACTCTGCTGATGTCATCACCTATATCTGATTTATAGATGTGCTCTATTCTCAGCAGGCCAGGGTTAGAGACTGGCCTGGAAGCCAGGCAGAAGTACCTCATCCTATATGACACAGATTATAGTGACATGGCTTTCAGTCTATCCACTTACATCATGTCATGCTTTGTAGGCCCTGTGTTTTCTTGGTGAGAACCCCCCTTTGTCTCTCCACTTGCTTCATATGTCTGGTGAGGTGCATGCAAAAGGGAGCATTATACTGTATTAGTGCTCTGATGAGGTTCAAGTACAGTGTTGTTATATAATCTTCAGATCTGAATATGATGGCATGACTTATGATGTGCAACAACATAGCCTTTGCATAGAAGTGTGGAGACTTGGTGGTTGAGTTCATAATGCAATCTACTTGTGTTCCTAGGTCTTGCATCACTGGGTTTCAGCATGGGGGAGTGCAGTCAATGCTGTAGTTAGCAGGGAATTTCACTTTTCAGAAGGAAAAAATAATGACAAATTTTTGCATTTATTTGTAGACCGTGTGGCTTTGTCACCAATCATTTGTCTGTGTTAGCCCCTCCTGTAGTACGTTATCATCATTGGTGGACTCAATGACGGCACCCAATATGCAAGAATCAGCAAATGCAGTTCATATACTTTAGCCTGAACTGTTGAGAAATAGATTCCAAACAGTAAATGGTATGCCAGTGATGAGAGCTCTACTGTGAAGTGACCTATATCTTAGGGACAGTGATCTGGTACATATATCAGGGCTGTCTGCTAGGCCCTTTCCTGTCTATTATTTAAGTCACAGACATCATGAAAATCATACACATCCTACGTCCAAAAAGCTGTCTGAAGGACTGCAGATTGTGGGCAATCATTGACTCCAACTGTGATATTAGTATAATACTGACAGTATCAACACACACCAATTATTGCTGCCACAGCCATGACAACAATTGCAATGAAACAAAAACATAGGGGGATGTGTTATGTTATGAAAACAAATGTACAACCCAAGGATAATGTAGACATCACACCCTATAATCAGACCAATAGGTATGTGACCTGTGTCCTGGGGTAGATGGTATGTGGGACATCTGACAAATGTGGCCACAGTGGTGACTACTCCCTTGTATGTAACACAACTACTGATTATGTGCAGGACACCCACATCAAAGGCCATAATACTGCCATAGTTCACAGCCTTCATCACACCAATAACTGAGTACAATGCACCCTTCTTCATGTACCTCCCTACACATCTCCCAGTGATATGTATCTAAAGTGCACCACCTTTGCCACAGTGAGCTGTCACACATCTTATTGGCCATAACTAGACATTCTTTTGTTGCATAAATATTACTGTCTGATGGTGCAGAACCCCCATCAACATCAGATGCATGCATGATAGCTATTCTGGTGATGCACAGAGTACATACATAGCTGTGTAATAAATGTGATCTTTTCTTAGGATTATTTAATCCATTAATAATTAGTGAGAGCAGTGATAATCCATAAGAGAAATATAGTGTAAGGTCATTATCTATTTTGTATATTTTTAGTTAATTTGACTGATAATATTAAAGTACAGAATTCACAACCTCCATAAGATATAAGAATAACAAAAACTATATATCCAGGCAATGTGAAATTCTTTTTAAAAATTATTCAAAAATTAAGTTATCTAAGTACTTAAAATGATCAAAATCACCAGCCTAGTAATATAAATATTAACTAAGCTATTCCATTTTCATAATCCAGCCAATGGACCTTACATGTATTTAAAGATTCTTGGCTCAATCACAGCTTGTAGTATATATATATATATATATATATATATATATATATATATATATATATATATATATATATATTCAACTGCTGAGAACTTAACTGTTAGCAATTATAAATGCATACATGTTGTATATCTATTTTATTTTGAACTAGTATATGTCTATTATTCTGTTTGCTAAGTTTATTAAATTCAGATGTGAATATTTACAAAAATCAATGCAGACAATGAGTATTTTCATTAAGTATAGCCATGTTTTTACCTCTCATCTTTTCCTCCTTTTATTTCATCATTTTCTTTTCTCTTATCTATTCTTACTTCATCACTTTCCTTGTTATTATTTATTTATTTCTGCTGTTGTTCCCCTTACCCTTCCTCCATCTCCTTCAGTTCCTAGATTATGTTTTTATAATTGCCTAGTTTAAAAGGTGTTTAATATATTGGGTATAGCTTTAATTTTTAATTAATGAAGCAAGTACCCTGTTGTCTTACAGTAAGACAGCACGTAATCATATACATTATTGTTTCCATTTTCTATTATATTGCAAGTTTTAGTTATTAAAAAGTAAGGCAAAATGTTGCTAACTATAGTATTATGTTATGATGCGTTTATATTAACTGAAACAGAAATATTAATAAGCTTAAACACAAAATCAGTTGAATCGTGGTTTATGCTATAATGCTGTCTCCTTCTTAGACAGGGAGCATGCATAAAGAGGAATATTAACATTTGCATCCATATTATTTGTATAAGTGTTCCTTTTATGTTCCAACAACCATGCTGTTGTTGCTACCCTCCTGAAACAGTGATATTAAATGTACAAAATAGAGAATGACCTACCCTCTTTCAATGCAACATCCATGCTTAAAAACATATCCAGAGCTTATCTAAACAATCCTATCTTGGTTTGTGATTTACTGTGGAGTCTATTGGTAAGAAAAGTTTTATTTGAATTTATATTTTATTCTTTACCACTGTTTTTCACTGTTTCTAGGAAGGAAGGGATAGGTTGTAGACAAAAAGATTTACTTTGAATTAAATGTTGCTGTTTAACCTTTAATTTTCACTGTTGATTGTTAGAAAGGGATATATTTCAGACAGGCAACCTCTAGCCATCCCAAGGGGCCTAGTCAGATATAAATTCACACAGACTGCAGAGAGGACAATCCATAGCTTATCTAAACTATCCTTTCTTGGTTTGTGATTTATTGATCTTTACTGCTAAAAAGAAGTGTATTGGGAAAAAGATGCTAAGGATGAAGCTATCAGGTAACAGGAAAAGAGGAGGGCCTAAGATAAGGTTATGGATGTGGTGAGAGAGGACATGCAGGTGGTTGGTGTGACAGAGCAAGATGCAGAGGACAGGAAGAAATGGAAACAGGTGATCCGCTGTGGCGACCCCTAACAGGAACAGCCAAAAGAAGATGATGAATTGTGACTGTTAAAAAGAAGTGTGACTGCTAGCGATAGTGACCAAAAGGAATTACAGCTTTTGTTTGACTTTCTGAACTAGTACTTTACTATACTTTAGTATTTATTTGTATACTACTTGTGTGATTTTTCCTCATAGAATTTGATTTAAGTTATCAGATTTCTGTGATTGTTGATTTTGATTATTCTTTTCCATTTTTTCATTCATTTGAAGCTGAATATGGATTCCTTAAATGAGTACGCCATTAATGATTTGCTAAACCACAAATATCTTTTACAGTGTAATAAATGCTATGCATATTTAAAGGTAACACTTGATAACACTGGTGATCTTTGTTCATCATGCAAAAAAGTTGGTTGATTTGCTTACCATTATTAGAAGTAAATCTGGATTTACTGACAATGATTGCACTTGTGCAATTAGCATGGTTTAGAGAACTGTTGTTACATATATTAATGCCTGGACTGGTGAGATAAATAATGTTAGACAAACAGCAAATAGAACACATTTAGGAAATGATGTGTCTATTGTTTGTAAGGATCATTCAACCTCAATGAAACAAGATGGTGCCCCTGACAACTTTGGATTTCTGGATGTAAATAGTCAGCAGTCTGAGGATTCAGAGTGTTTAGGAGGAAACAAAAAAAGAAAGAAAAGAAGAAGTTCACAACAAATAACGAAGAAGAATAATAAAATAATAAATGTCTATAAAGTAAAGAGAATACATGCTAAAAAGGCACTGTTTTGTTATGTAATGCACAGCTTACAGGGAATGATAATGTTTTCCTATCAGAAAGCCTTAAGTCCACAGAAAAAGGTATAATTTTTCCAAAAGAGAAGATATAAAAAAGAGATAAGGGGCAGATGAAAGGGAAGAAATCAAAACTGAACATGGAAGGACTGAAGAACATTACTGTAAGAAAAAAGAAGAGAAAGGCAGATGTTGACTACATGACTCAATATGGATATACAAAGCCAGCTGGGTGAGAATTGTATGCTTGCAAATATAATACACAATGAAAACAGTGGGATTAATAAGACTAATGGTGATATAGATCATTCCTTTGTAACAATTGATAGAGTAGATATTATTGTATTACAAGTTGAAGAATTCTTCAGATCTGGTGAGAAATATTCTTGTAATTGGATATTCTCTTATTAGAGGAACTGATACTTACATTTGCTGAGAAGATAATAACATTAAATAGTGTTATGCTTGCCAGGAGCAAAACTAGAAGATGTGAGACAAGCATTGGAAAACCTTAATGTAAGAAAACATGGATCTGTTTTCATTCATGTAGGTACAAATGATCTCATCTGCAAGGACTCTGTGACTGTTAGTAGGGAACTTACAGCCCTCATAGTTAGTATAGCTTGTATTGGTGATAGGACATATTTTTCAGAAATCACATCTAGAAAGGATAGTAGGTCACTGTGACTGAAAAACTTATTTTGCATAAATACTTACATGGAAAAATATCCCATTTCAAAAAAAATGGAAATGTGTAGCTCATCCAAACCTAGTTTTGGATACACATATCTTCAGACAGGATGGCGTGCATTTGTCAAGATCAGGGAAGAGAATTTTTGCAGCAGATATTTTGCAATATTTGACAAACACTAGGCAGGATTTTTGCCAGATCAAAAATTTAACAGTTCACAGATAGCGACATTTAACACATCTCTGATGGTTCCTAATGCTAGGAGCATTAATAATAAAGTTTTTTTTTTGTATTGGAAAATTGGCTGCGTTTCCACAGGATTGATGTTGTTGTTATTTGTGAAACATGGTTAAAGAACAATGATTGGAAAACAGTTCTGTCAGGCTATAAATGTTTTTACTGTAACAGACATTCTAACAAAACATCAGGTGGAGGTAGTATGGCTTACTGCCTTGGACAGATTAAAGATAGTTATGAGACCTGTGATTATTACATGTTCAGTGATACCACCGATACTATAGATTAACTGTGATGATAAAGACGACCTTGGAACATATAACAATTGTTGGAGTATATAGATCACATAAGTCAAGTGTTAATGACCTGGAGAAATTCATACATTTCCTGCATGAGACACATGAGAGAAGAATAATATTAGCTGGGGGGGGGGCTTAAATTTACCAGAAACATATCGGAATAATAATAATTCAATAACATTAATCTGTGTGTGTTCAGGAACAACAATTGCTTCAGATTGAAAAAAAAAACTGCCAGGGAACAGAACATACTAGACATTGTTCGTGTTCCTAGATAAATTACTGTAACTTCAAGCCAAGTTTTACCACTGCTGATGTGCAGTGATCATCGGGTTATAAAGTTTAATTTGTTGCTAGATAATTCTGCCAAACTGAAATCTTAACCAGTGCCCAGACTAATTATAGATTATATGCATCCAAAACAGTCACTAATATAAAACTAACTGGAGTGATGTTTTCAATGGAAAAACTGAAAGAGAAATTGTTTGCGTGCAAAAAAAAATTAAAAAAAAACTCACAATGACTGGAACAGCCTTGGCAGTGGTGAAGGAAAAACTAAAACCAAAAATCACTACTATAAAGCTCAAGAAAGAAGAACAAAATTAGTCGATTTAGAGTAGTTTATTTTAATAGTCGCTTTTGTTATCCCAACTTCATCAGAAAAATGCTAAGAGATAAAAACACTTCACATATATACACATTTCAAAAGTTAATCAACCAACAAGAATCAACCATACTGAAACACTTAAAAGCTTGATTAAAAAGGATGTTATGTGCTGGGTTTTAACCCTTTAGCACTTTTTCACTTATGCTATTTAAAAAAAACACAATATTTATTGAGTCATTTAAGCCAGGAAATGATTCAGCCCCTAGATTAATTTGTTTCCCTTTTTTCAACTCTTTTCAAAAATCATCACCTCTTTTGTCTTTAAGCACTTGTTCCAATACAGCAAAAGTGAACTTTTTGCATTTAACACATAAAACAGAATGTCTGTACAAAGCATTATTTGTCCCTGATTGCACATACATGTCCGCTTGTTCTCTCCCTGAGACTTCTTGTAGTCATCCCAACATAAAAATTGGAACAGCCTGAACAGAGGGCTATATAAACTAACCCTAGTGTTCAACAGTGCAATCCACCTGGAATTCTAAAATTATAAGAGTGATGCTCAAACAAAATGTATGGACCCTTGTGAATAAATGTGCAGGCATTAAAGCCATTGCATTTATATGTGCCCCAGCTCTTATTACTTATGGGGGGATTTGGACCTTGGGATTCTCATTTTCTAACATACTCTTTATGCTAACAGTTTTCCAGAATACAAAAGTAGGACCCTCTCCAAACACACTGTAAAGTTCCTGATTGCCAGAGAGTATTATCTGGTTATTTTTCAAAATCTGATGTATACCATATGCATATACTGACATGTCTAAATTATATTAGGGGATCTGTCTATTTTCAGATGTCCTAGTGTTCCAAATTTTACTTCTGTTCTTTTTGAATTCCAGATGATGAAGGAGTGGAATATATAAGACTGTATTTTATAAAATATGCCAAGATGGATATTGCATCAAGTAACTTGTATTGCACTTTGTTAGAAATATTATTGAAAAATATTTTTTTCTTGTTTCATTCATCAGTAGCCCTACAGTCCCTTAAGTCTACTTTCATTTTGTGGGAAAATAATGGAGAAAGTAGTTTTGGTTAGTTATTGTCAGAATTGGATAGAGTGGGACTTGAAACCATATATCAGCATGCGTATGTTGAAAATAGATCTATTACATATGTAACATGATGTTCTATAACAATATAATAGCATCTATGAATGAAAAATCGTGATGTAATTTATATAGATTTAACTTCAGCATTTGACAGGGTCATACACAAAGCACTGATCAATAAATTAGTATAACTAGGTGTCAATGTACTCTTGATAAGATGGATAGCTGCATGGCTTGCAAATAGGATATGGCAAGTATCATACAGCAACTGAATAGGTGAAATACTTGGTTACAGTCAGGGTGTCCCACAGGGCTCTGTCCTAAGCCCTTATGTGTTTAGATTGTATCTTTCAGTCCTAATTTTTTCATCTGAGGTGTCCTACAGTCTATACGCAGATGACCTGAAATTGGGCAAAATGATTACATGTGTTACAGATAAGCCATGTCTGAAAAAGAACTTGACTAAATTGATCATTTGGGCACAGGAGAATAACATGCTGATAAATACATTAAAGACTAAGCATATGAGATTTGGGAGACATAAATTAAAAGATGAATATTTAATACAGCACACAGAGATTGAAACTGTAGATTCATATAAGAACTGGGTATATGGATAAATCCACCTTTGAGTTTTTCTAGTCATATCAACCAATTGGTTAATGATATTTATAGAACTATAGGTTGTATAAAAGATTTATAAAGTCTAGGAAATCAGAAATGATGAAGTCATTGTTTGTTAATTACATTAGACTCAAACCTGAGTATGGAATAACAATATGGAAACCTTATAAGAAAACAAGCATAAGTAAACTTGAAAGAGTACAGCAGAAATATACCATGGGCATCCATGATATGAAAATGTAAGTTATTATGGAAGACTAAAATATCTGAACTTGTACAGTGTCACTTATAGATATTTAAGAGGAAATCATATTCAGGTATAAAGCCCACTTAGAGACCACTATCTCTGGGAATGTTTGGGGTTATCACAAAGGACTAGGGAATCATCAGAAACCTATGTAGAAGAGTCTATAGAAATGAGAAGTGTACTAATTTGCTCTCTGCGAGGGCAACTGATGCATGGAACAGACTACCAAATTACATTAATGTGCTAGTTTAGATATTTTAAGAACAGCCTGGGCACTTATAATTGGAACAAGTGTTTTGGTATATTGGCAAGCTAGAAGGGCATTAATGCCTGTGCTTGAAATATCCGTATGTATGTATGTATGTAAAAAAGTAATGTCTTTTGGCTTTTCCCTGTTAGGGGTCGCCAGAGAGGAACTCCGGTCTGCTAATGATCGGCAGTGGATTTTTATGGTACCGAGTTGCCAGCCCGATGCCCGACCTTCAAAGAAGGCACACCCATTCACGCTCGCACCTACCTCTTGCTGTGAGGCGACAACACTAACTGCTGTACCACTGCTGCAATTCATATGTATGTATGTATAATATTCTATTGTATTAAATTTAAGCTCACCTGCAGAGAATCAACACTTAAAGTGCAAAGAGGAAAATGCCATGAGCTCAAGGTGGGAAGGCAGAATGCAAGAGGAGGGATGCCACTTTAAAGCTAAATGGTCTCTGCACATCAGTGCCAGTGACAGTCTGTTTCTCTCCTCCCCCACACCCAACCCCCATCTTAACTTGAACACACACACACACACACACACACACACACACACACACACACACACACACACACATACACACACACATACAGTATGGCCAACAACTTCATGAGGAAGAAGGGTCATTCTGTACAAGTCTTTATACTCTTTTTGTCCATTTAGATAGTAAAATGAGAACACTACACAGATCATTTTAAAATAGATGGCTATCATTCAAAGATGTTTGAGCAACTTGATGAGCTCATACCTTCTAATAGTGATCTGTCTGGCACTGTAAATGTCAGCAAATATTTGGACAGTGCTAAGTTACAGTTATTCCTCACTCTGCTAAGCTCATTGGTTTTTACTAAGCTTACAGCCAAAGGAGCCCATCAGGAAGTCTCAGTCACATCACATCAGGCTCAGTATATGTGCTATAATTGAAGAATAAACCACAGAGGCAGAAGCTCACCCGAAAGGTGCTTTAATCCAACAAAGACTCACAAACTTCACCACAGCTGACCTAGGTTTCGTCCAAATGACTTCATCAGAGTGTGGTGAAACAAAAAGCATATAAATACAAAAACAATTAAATGAATTCATTGAAATAATTAATCAATTATTCAATTTCCATATTCATTAAAATCTAAAAACACTATCCAACGTTCATATGTTGAACTTATAAATTATTACAAAACTGTCCATACAATATGAAAATAAGTTATAAAAATGTATGTATTGGATATCAAAAAACTTTTTTAAAATAAGTATGTATTATATATATTTATGTAAACAAGTGTGTATGAAATGTGTGGGACATGCCAAATAATAAAAACATTCAACCTCAACCTGTTAAATGCCTGAGCTTCAACAAAGGCTTAATGGAAACAAATTCATTCAAACCAGGATATAAATATGCCTGGAGTCTTAGTTGCCATTTTAACTCACCAACATCAAGATGGCAGTCAGTGACCCTTCCTTGTTGATCCTTAACCTGTTGTTGTATAACAAGAAACTTGAAGTAATGATCATTGTAAGCCATTATATGCCTAGCTAAGGCATTGGTAGGTTTTTTATGCTTGATGTCTAAAATATGCTCATTAATCCTCTCCCTGAACTTTCTGCAGGTCTTGCCCACATAAAATGCCATACACACCTGGCATTTGGCAAGATAAAGCACGTTTTGGGAATAACAATCAAAATGTCCCATAAAGTTTATAAACGTGTGATTAATCTTGATGTGTTTCCCTGTTGTTAAAATATGTCTGCATGTCAGACATCTCCCACATTTAAAATTGCCCCAATTTTTGTTGGTAATATTCTTAACAGGCTTAGCACTATTCTCAAATATTTCTTTCAAGGTTTTGTCCTTTCTGAAAATAAACTTGAGTTTATGTGTGGCCAACCCTGAAAACTCATTTAATTTAGAAAAAGATTCCCAGTTTTTTTCCATTATTCTAATGATATATTCAGCATCCGCATTATAAGTTAGTACATACAGAAAATGCTCATTGAAAGGAACATTACTACTCACATTTTTACTTGTACTGTTGAAAAAATAATTTTCACTTTTTAAAATAGGTACAAATACACCTCCTTCCCTTTTTGTTTGAACCTCATATCTAATTTCATCACACATGTATTTAGGGTATCCCCTGTTCAAAAATAAATTCACCATAAAATCCAACTCTAACTGGAAGTCCACCTCCTCACTAACCATACGGGCTGCTCTTACCATTTGCCCCTTAATGATGGCTTTCTTTTGATGGACTGGATGCCAACTATCAAAATGTAAGTACGAGTTGGAGAAGGTGGGCTTCCTGTATATTTTGGACATAAAACAACCCTTCGTCGTGTCAAATGTCAGCCTTATATCCAAGTATGAAATATTGTTGTAGTTCATCTCATGTGTGAACTTTAAAAACCACACTGTTTGATTGATATATCGAATAAAGGCATCAAAGATGTTTTTTTCTCCTTGCCAAATAATAAGAATATTGTCTAAATATCGAGTGTAAAATTTGATATATGGACAAAATTCACTACCAAACACATATTTGGATTCCCAATATGCCATGATGTAGTTGGCATAAATGGGGGCACAAGCTGCCCCCATGGCTACACCTGTGGACTGTCAAAATAAATGTTCTTCAAAACATAAAAAATTGTTGTTTAAAACTATTTCCATTAATTTAACATATGAATTAATATTTTGTTGTTCGTAAATACCTGTTGCAAAAAGTTGCTGTTCCAGCCACATTAACCCTAATTTGTGTGGTATACATGTGAACAAATTAATAACGTCAATAGTCACAAAACAAACATTATTTTGAAATTCAAGTTTTTTAATTTTGTCTAATAAGTGCCACGAGTCCCTGGTGATTTGAGGAAAGCTCTGTAATCCTGGTTTCAGTTTGGTGTCTAAAAACTGACTGATAAACGTGGTTTTACTTCTCTTCCTGTCAACTATAGGCCTAAACCGAACATTGTTTAGGCCTTTGTGAATTTTGGGAATACCAAAAATTCCACTAACCGCTGGTACACTATTAGACAGAAATCTAAAGTCATTCTCATTTATTTCTCCTTGAAAGAGCATATCTTCTAGGGTCAAGTCAACCTTTTTGTAGGCTATATTAATTTCATTCCTACTTACTTCTATGTAATTATCATCCATGAGCATAGCTAACATCTCACTGACATAATCGACTTTGTCAACAATGACAACACCACTTCCCTTATCGGGTTTCATAATGCGTATATCTTGTATATTTCTTAAATATTCTAGAGTGTCATAATCCTCTTTGTTCATATTATTCAGATAAAGTTGCTCTCTGCTATTCATATGACATCTAATGTCTTGTTCGCATAAATTCTGAAAAATTTCAGTAATTTTACTGTAGGGAGGATTAAACAAACTAGGTTTTTGTAAAATTGCTTCTTGATAAGCCTCCTCCTCTATTCTGTCATTCTCAAAATGCAGGGCCAAATTGAGTTTACGCACAAACATTCTAAAATCAATGAGGGTATCAACAATATTGGCCTTCCTACAAGGAACAAAATTGAAACCTTTTGACATAAATTCAGTGTGCACGTTATTCAAATTAATGCTAGAATAATTAAATATCTTGAAGTCCTTTGCTGTGTTGTGTAAAATAGTAGGGTTGTTTAGAACTCCTACTTCACCTATTGTAGTTGTACTATCATTCAATATGAACTCTCCCTCACTCATATCAGGTGTAACAGAATTAGAAAAAGTATTGGTTCCATTACTTGAATTAATCTGCCCCACCACTTTCAATACTTCTGCCGTTGAATCATATTTCTGCAATGTATCAGAAAAAAGACCATCTGTACTAAAAACTTCCTGTACGCTGTTGTCAAAATTATGATCTGGAATGGAATAAATACTCAATCGTGACAAATTAACAACTTCATCCGTAGCAGTAGCATGGTCACTGTGAGATAAACACACATCTGTGCATACAAAATTACAAGCAGAAGCAACCCTAGTGTTGCTATTGTCAGCGTTAAACAAAAAACAGTCTTGCTCAGTAAACATATTGTTTGAATTGAAACTTTCCACATCTAGGAAATACTCAAGTGAATTTGCAGCATAATCTCGAATGCTAACTGCGTTATGTGGAACAGTCATACTCATAAATGAATCTTGCAACTTGTCCATAGAAAAAGTCATTTCAACCTCCTTGTGTATGTCGTGTTTGCCAAAAATATTATCAGCTCAACTGTTACTATAAGAAAAACCTCCACAAATGTCACTACTAGCACCAATGTCAGACAAAAAACAGTCTATCCGATTCGTTGACAATTCCATGGATATGCTACTAACAAATTGATTGAAATCAAGGCAACCTTGAATCTTGCGACAAATAACACATTCGTCTTCACAATGTGTAGGATAATGTAAACGGTAAACTTTTTTATTTACCTTCTTACAGCTTTGGCCCAATTCCGATCTTGTTCCAATGTGTGAAAGGATACTTTTACTCTTGCTCCCCTTCGATTCTCCTCGTGTTCATCTCGGGCTGGCTCTAGATGCTTCAACCTCTGTGAGCGTCTTGGACCCTCTTCTAAAGGGTCGCTCTCGCAGGAAAAAGGGCTATTTGGGCTCCTTGTTGCTTCCGGTGTCGTTACACCCATAGGACTTACAATTTGATTGGCTGCATTAATTTTTTGTGTAGGTTTAACTCTTTCCTTTTTGTCATATGGGTAAACAAACCCAGATTTGTATGTATTAGAGTCTCTTTGAAGTTTGTCACATTTTTTATTGTATATCACATCACAACACTGGTCTACGTCTTTAATGATATTCACGTAGTTAGTATAGTAGTTAGTATAGTACTGGTCAAAGACCAAATCTTGTGTGATTTTAGAATTAAGCATGTCCAACTCAGTAATCAATTTCTCAGTTTTAATGTTGTTGTACTTGACCATTAATTCCATGATATGCACCCCAGTGGAATCAAACAAATGGTGCAATTCCTTAATCATTTCTTTATTGTTTTCGCACCCGTTCGGGTATCGCCACACTCGTAAACCTTTCGGTACAAGTCTTAATTCAATGTTCCTATTCAAATAACTAGTTTCCAGCTGTGTTCTTTTTAGTTTAAATAGTATTCTCTCAAAGTCTTTTAAACGTGTAGCCATAGGTTTGTTGAGAACATAACCATAATTGACCGGTGCAGGGCCACTATTTTGTTGAAAAGTGTATGAATTGGTGGCCCAACTTCCACAAAATTTGGATACATTAAATTCACCAGTCTTATTGGACCTTGGGTCACAAATGTGTCTCTGACCTGGAGTGTACCCTTCAACCAAAACACCAGTCCCTGACGAGTGAACCGCAGGGGTGACTTGAGTTAAAGGAAGTCCCAAACTATATTCGTTAGAAGAAGCTGGTGCACTACTCTGTTTAGAATCACTCAATTTTTGAATTAACACAGTGTGTTCCCGAAGTTGCTCCTGAATCTGTTGTAAAAGCACCTGGATGTTAACAGGGGAGCTGTCTTCCTCGATATCTACCAACCACGATCACAAACCAAGGAACCAAAAATTATACTTGAAGAATAAATCACAGAGGCAGAAGCTCACCTGAAAGGTGCTTTAATCCAACAAAGACTCACAAACTTCACCACAGCTGACCTAGGTTTCATCCAAATGACTTCATCAGAGTGTGGTGAAACAAAAAGCATATAAATACAAAAACAATTAATGAATTCATTGAAATAATGAATCAATTATTCAATTGCCATATTCATTAAAATCTAAAAACACTATCCAACGTTCATATGTTGAACTTATAAATTATTAAAAAACTGTCCATACAATATGAAAATAAGTTATAAAAATGTATGTATTGGATATCAAAAAACTTTTTTAAAATAAGTATGTATTATATATATTTATGTAAACAAGTGTGTATGAAATGTGTGGGACATGCCAAATAATAAAAAACATTCAACCTCAACCTGTTAAATGCCTGAGCTTCAACAAAGGCTTAATGGAAACAAATTCATTCAAACCAGGATATAAATATGCCTGGAGTCTTAGTTGCCATTTTAACTCACCAACATCAAGATGGCAGTCAGTGACCCTTCCTTGTTGATCCTTAACCTGTTGTTGTATAACAAGAAACTTGAAGTAATGATCATGACATGCAGACATATTTTAACAACAGGGAAACACATCAAGATTAATCACACATTTATAAACTTTATGGGACATTTTGATTGTTATTCCCAAAACGTGATTTATCTTGCCAAATGCCAGGTGTGTACGGCATTTTATGTGGGCAAGACCTGCAGAAAGTTCAGGGAGAGGATTAATGAGCATATTTTAGACATCAAGCATAAAAAACCTACCAATGCCTTAGCTAGGCATATAATGGCTTACAATGATCATACATACATAGCTGACAGTTGCTAGACATCTAAAAATAGAAACCAGATGTAATTAATTATTTATGTCTGGGTTTATTTAAGCATGCTTGTGTGGCACACAGTGGTGCTTAGCAACCCTAACAGGTAGTCCAGTAGTATAGGTGAAGTTATAGAAGTTTGCATACTATCCAAGTAGCTAAGTGGGCAGAGATGCACCCTCATGTTTAGTAGGTCCTGGGTTTGAGTCCATAACAATGATGAAATGTCTCTAAATTAATTTATTATATATGTTTAATTTTAAACACAAATTTGTGAAATATGGTACTGCTGCACTGGGCTGAGCACTGACTAAACATGATAATGGCTACTTTTGTTTGCTGGTGCTAAGCTGAGCAAAACCCCCAGTTGTGCGAGTTTTCACATTACATAGCTGCACTTAGTGGGTTTGCATGCTGTAAGGGTGGGAAAACAGCCTATATTAGGTGCAAGATGTGGGAAACCTGCAATAGTCTTTGGAGTCTGATCAACTGGTAATGTGGCAGGCAGTGCTGGTGAAGGTTCATGCTTTTGGGCATAGGGATGAGGTGTTCAGGAGAGTAGGGTTTTTGTTGGACTCCTGGTACAAAATCATGAACCCAGGCAGCTACAGGGTGGTTTGCAGGGCTCAGAGTATAAAGGGGGTGGCCTGGGACCAGTTGGCCATGGAACTCACCAGTGTTACTGGTATCCCCTGCACAGATGAGCAGTTACATTACCATTATGATGACCTGAAGAGGAGAAAGAGGGAAGCCTTGGACACCTGGGTTGAAGAAGCTAGATCTGGGCATGCCACAAATATATGTAAGTATATTTTCCTCTGTTTTACCAATATGCAAGCTGAATGTCTGCAAAACTGGTATGCATAATGGTGTGCCTCTCTTCCAACAGCTGCAGCTGAGAGGGCTCGCAATGTTGAGTCCCATGCCTGGCGCCTGGCCAGATTGCACCATGAGTGTGGTATGCACAGATTTATTATGCTAACTGTAGTACAATAAGCAAGAAAGAGTAAAGCATTTACTGGAATAAAGTATACACCTTAAAACTGTAGTGCAATAAATGGGCAAGTAGAGCTGTAGTGCAACAAAAGGAGAATAACAACTGTATTGCAATAAACAATATCAATAAAAGCAACCAAAATGGTGTACAGCAGGATTGTGTTGTCATAACCACTGCAGTACAGCTGTATGCATTGATTGTCTATGGTAAGGTTGATGCAGTCAAGTGTAACACTGTAATAGCCGTAAAATGCAAATGTAATGGCCATCAAACTGTATTGCTTAACTCATAGTACAGTGCAAGGCTATCTCCAGGCCAGTATCAGTCACATAATGCTCTCTGTTCCTCCTACTTCAGGTAATAAAGGTTTATGGCAGATATTGTGTGGACTTTCACAGACATTTATCAGCAATACCAATAAAGTGTTAAGCAGCATTGTTAATTCCTACAGAAATCTGATTTAAAAAATGTATTATGGCCATATACCATGCATGTGTGCTCGGCAGTCACTGCAGTCAAGTATACCACTGTAACAGTTCTGGAATGCAAAATTAATTTAGTCTCATAAAGCTGTCTTTTGTCCCACTCCAGGAGCAAATGGTACATGGTATATGGTTGAAATAGCCAATGTTATGAGCAGATATAATTGAGCTAACAGACAGTCATCAGCAATACCAATAAAGTAATTTTTTTTGCAAATGTCCCCTGTAGTCACAGCTATTGGGTTCTATTCCCATGCCTGCCAAATAAGGCATGGCAGATGTGTAGATTGTGTATTGTACATAAACATGCCTCTCGAGTGTCACAATTTCACATAATGTAATTAAAACTGCCTATTCCATCCCCCACAGGATTACTACAAAAATGATTACCTGGAATGCAATGTATTACAAAATCTACTTACAGAGCACTTTGGTAATTATAGAAGTCCACATTATGTGAAAGTGTTCTGTGTAGTTGTGTACCGGCATTTGTTATTGCTTGGCCCATACTGACCCATGCTAACAGCTTGAGAGGTATGTACCTGCTACATCAGCTAAATGAGAATTGTAGTCACTGTACTCAGAACTGACACTACACACATGTAGAGTATGTAGTAGCAGTGTTTTTCAGGGATATAGTCTGCATTATCAGTAATGGATGTTTCTGTCTGTCTCTCTCTCTCTCTCTCTCACCCCACCCCTTATCTTCATTTATTACTGTTATTTATTATTATGTTTTCATATTAACATATGTTTTTAAACTAGCTATATTTTGCAAAATGTTATATAATATCATTATGTGTTATTATGATCCACTATTAACATAATTTGTTAAACTATTTTGTTGGCCTTATGGTTTACTTCTTACTAGTATGTTGTTACCTTACTGTTATGTTATTTACTGTTGTGTTACACATAATATACATTAATATATATTTGCATGAATTAAAACGATGTCCCATTCTGTTAATGCCAACAATGGTTTGGTTATTAATAACCTTAACTTATTGCTATACCTCATTCACCACAATGCATCAAGGTAGGCCAGTTCTGGCTGATCACCCTACCTTGCCTCAAACGGCTGTGCCACTAGGTACCAGCATGTCTTGGACCCAGACCAATGTCACCTCCTCTGCTGCCCTTGCACTACCTGTGGCATCGGGCCCCTGCCCCCTCTAGGAATGGTGGTGGAGGGGGTGCTGTCACTCGGGAAGAGCTGTCTGTCTTGGTGCACAGGATAGTCTAACGTGGGTTTGACCACTGTCTGCACAAGATTGAGCGCATGTTGGCTGATCTGATGGGGCAGCCTTGCCTTGGTGCCCAGCCTCCAGCACTGCTACCCTAAGGGAAGTGAAGGAGTAGTGCCAACAGTCCCATGGGAGGGGATGTGAGTTATGCTGCTATTGTCTGGAGGAACATGGGACTTGGATTCCACAATATCCTCTCTATCCAAGCTGTTCACCCCCCTCATGTGTCACATACCACTCCTGCCTGCTGTCTTGTCTGTCTGCAAATGCATCCTCACCTACCCAGCCTACCTACCCCACACATAATTATGTCCCTTCCCCAACATTCCACTCTCACCTTAAGCACCTATCCCCAAAAAAATATTGTCCCATACGCAGCTCTCCATTTTGCATGAGTGTCCACCAAACATACGTAATTTGGTCCAATTGGCTTGACAGTGCAGTTATGTTGTCCAAACCCCTCTCTCTGGGGTTGAGAGTTCAAAGTCATGTAAAATTATGTCAAAGTGCACAGTTGTTGCGATAGAAGAAATGGATAGCTATGGTTGTTTCCTACACCCTTCCTGCATATCTCTACCTGCCTTTCAGTATGTTTTTTACATCTGCTTGCACCCCATTTCACCACTTTGCTATCTCCCCATTTTTCTTATTTTGTTTAACACATTGCTGCATGGCACGCTGTGTCATGCAGCTTTGCTAAACTCAGTTAAAAAAAACTATATTCACTATATGTGTTTTAAAACTTGTAATACACACTTACAAAAACAAATACCTCTCCCATATTTTGAACGCAAGACAATCACACCTACAAACCATTGCATTAAACTGCCATGCCACATAACTCTTACTTAAAACTGACTATTTAAAGAAAACAGTAAATGCCAGTTACAGTCATTAACATGTTTCAGTGGAGCTGGCATGCAAACTTGATTAAAATGTAATTAAAGTAAAAAGATTAAAAATGGGAGTGTACCTTGGATTCTGGTGAAATAGTACACCACTAGAAAGCCAAGCAGATAATAATGGATGTGAGGCCTATGATAGCAGATAAATGTGTCCTTCAGCAGCAAAATGTAGAAAGATACCTGCTAAGCCATTAATGGCAAAATACATGTTCACTTGGGACCCTGGTGCACACATATATCCATATAAAGCCAAGCACATACTGATGGATATAGAAAATGTATGTCACAGCCTGTATGTGTGCACATATATCTTGCAAATACACCTGCTGCAGCAGTGACTCAGTACTGCAGTCTGTTAATTGCCTTGCAAATGGTACATTTTGCCACACACAGTTCTGGGTTCAAATCCAGTGGTGTATAGAAGTGAATTTACAGTATCGTGAAGGCAGCAGAGTAATGCACTCTTTTTCCACACAATGCATTTCAAATGAATTGACTGCTTTTAACTGATGGAATTCATAGATCTGCAGGTAGGAACACACTTCACATATCCTTATAGCAAAACTTATATATACATGTTATATCATGCATTAATATGTATTCACACAGAATGTCAACACAGGTACTGCAGATGAGGGCCACTAATATCAGACTGCACCATACAATCCTTCCAAAGTCACTGTGCAGATTATCACAGCTGCACAGCTAACATACACATTGAGAAGTCCCTACTTGTAACAAGGCTTGTCCTCATACACGCTGCAAATTACTACCAAACTGTAACACATGGTCTGGCAGTTGCCCAAATGGCGGACATATTCACATATTCTTATATTTATACCCCATCTTACCAAAGTACACACAAAACATGTTGCCTAGTACTCTGTTAGTGATACCGTTGTCTAGCATATTTACCTTAAACACATGCCTTATTTGGAGTGGTAAAGGTAGCCTCATTCTGGCTCTGCCTCTATAACAAGGCTGACAGAGATCCCACAGTTACTGCTACAGCTTGTTGTCCTCCAAAGTGCTCATACTCTCTGCCATGTCTATTACTTGCAGCAGCAGTTGGAGGCTGTAGCACACACATCTCTATGGTAAGGTTTCTGCTAAAGACCTACCCTCTGCAATGATGTAGTCTCCTCACCCCAGTAATGTCCAGAACAACATATCAGAAAGCAGCCCTAATCTACATGAAGGCCTTATACATTGTATAGTGGTTGTATGTCATTGGCTGATGATAGTGCAAATCAGCTGTGTTAGCTACAATTAGAATTTCAGATGCACAGATTGGTTTAGAAGCAATCACCTGCTGATGGGAAGCATGTTTAAAAGGCAAGCAGCTGGCTAAGGGGAGCAACTCTATATGAAACTTTCCTTACACAGTGCACGCCTTTGTGAAAACTTTACTATCACCACATGTCAACAGAGGAATACTGCACTTCATCAGGTATGTAACTGATTTTGTGTACAACAGGATGCAGATGTGTGAATAGACGTACAGGGAATAGGGTATACAACATTAAGCCTGTCATAGACATGTGATAATGACATGTCATTGATCTCCAGCTATCTTACACCTACACAGGATGTACTATACATCAAGGGTGCATTGTCTGTTATCATTGTGGCACACTGGTCTCATTGGACTGTCCATTTATAGTGGTTGTAATAGCACACTACTAATTGTGTGCACTGTTCCTATGACATATTATCGGGGGGGGTTCCCATAGGGGACACACCACAGTAGACTCAATAGTTGGGTGTATGATCATACAGCAGTATCTGTCATGCCACACACGGGAATACCTGACTTTTGCTACTATCCCAGTTGTAGCTACACACTTAGTATGTTTAAATACTGTAGAGTATGACATGTGTGAGCAAGCAGTGGATAATGCCAGCCATGTTGTCCTTGCTGTATCTCTACATAGTGTACTTCCATGTAAGTGATGCTGTAATGTGGTCCCCTTTTTTTGTCTTTCAGGAATCATGTATCATAGATGCCATGCACCCTTCTCTGATGCAGAAAATGAAATTATACTTGAAGGACTAAGGCAAAATCATCACCTCTTACTGTCCAGGGGGAGGCAAAACAGAGAACAGTGGGCTGCATTGTGGGCAGACCTTATCTTTGATGTGAATGGCATGGGCCATCAGAGCAGAACATATGAGCAGGTTTGACACCATACAATGGATATTATCAATGCTGCATGATGAAGGGTAGCAGATGTAGCCAGGGAATGTGCCATCACCGGTGGAGGGCCTGCACTGGAATGACCACTCACAGCCACTGAGGAATTCCTAGAGAACTTAGGCACACATGACAGCTCCCTGGCATCCATCACACCATACATTGTGGAGGTGGGTGCCACAGTTTTCACAGCAGATAGCATGCAGGTAGGCTTACAGTGATCAGCACTGAAATATTGCAACAGTCAATGTGCCAGGCTGTACATACTTTTACATGGATGTCAGGTCTTAGTTCTTTGGGGGGGAGAGTTTTACCTCAGTTGTACTCTCATACTCAAAATGTGACCGATGCAACAAGTAACACAATAGGTACTGCAAATGTGAGATATATGAGCGTATTACTTTGTTGTGCTGCAACATTAATTGGTACTGACATTACCACAGCCTCAACTTTTCACAGGTTCGTCAGGTATTGGCCAAGGCCATGGTCCTGCTCCTGGTAAGCATGACACTGTTTTATTAAGGAACATCTATATTCTATTAAAGTTAAGGGCCAAAATAATGCCCTATATAAACATACTGCCATGTGCAAACAGGGTAGAATGTTTTTATTTTCTATTCTGGAACAGGTACATAAGGATCTTAGAGGGGGATAATCACAGGAGTGTAGTTGAACAAACAGAAACACTTTGGTAGTGACAGTTAAGAAAAGATAAGCCTCCTGGTTTAAATGAGGCATTTATTCTAAAATGCCTTTTAAAACACAAAAGGTTGAAAGGACATTAAATTAGGCAGTGAAACGTGTATTTTAATGTATTTGTTAAGATAGGTGCACTAGGCTTTTATGTGTTC
The DNA here is from genome assembly GCF_019279795.1 of Protopterus annectens. Lineage (NCBI taxonomy): Eukaryota > Metazoa > Chordata > Ceratodontiformes > Protopteridae > Protopterus > Protopterus annectens. Next base: position 1,127,172,379 of record NC_056727.1, on the reverse strand, counting down.
TTTTATCAAGTATAGTGTCATATGGCTTAATTAAAAGATACATTGTACTGGTCATGTTTTACTTCATTTACTTGACGTGATTGTTATAAAGATCTAGAGTTGAGTATTTTCTTCTGAGGAAGTCTATTTTGGATGAAAGCGAAGAAGACAAATTTGACCTCTAATACAGTTGTGGGTCTTTTATAGCATGAGTTTTGGTGGATCTTTTGTACACAATAGTGCAGGTATTCATGTAACACTATTTTCTTTCTTATCACAGGTGACTGGAGGGGTTGGTCTCTGTACCCTACACATCCTGATGTCAATGTCGCTTCGGACTCTGATGATGATGATGGTGGCCACAGTAAGGCACAGATGGGGGTGTTGGGTGCTGAATATGTCCCAGAGTTAGACATCCATCTTCTGCCTCCATTGTCACCGCACACAGTCAGTACGTCCACACATAGACAGTCCCCATAGGCCACAGATATTAGACAGTCAGAAGGTGGGGACATTGAACAGTAAAATGTGGCAACTATGGCTGCAGTGAGTGTAGACAATGGCCATAGCTAGAGTGCTGGTGAGGTCCCAAATAGGCAGATTGACAGGGGTACTTGTAGGAGGCCTGCTGTCCATCCACCACCTGTTGCAGGTGTCACATTACTGGTCATTCAGCACATATTTCAGGCCATCATGGAGGCACAGGCACATTCTGAATGGCTCACCAGTCATATGCTTAGGGTTATGGATGCAGCACAGTCTTACATCCATGACTGCTTCCACCACACTGGGGGCACCCTGGATCGGTGGACTGATGCAGTCGACCAAAGGTGAGCTGAGGCAGTATCTGTCTTGGACCACACATTGTCTGTGCTGGAAAGTGTGGTTGGAGTTGAGTGTCAGACTCATGGATGTAGGTCAGCAACCCCATCTGCTGAAAGTCTTAGTGGCCAGGCACAATCACATTCCCCTAGTGGTAGTACATCCAGTGCTACAGAGAGGAGTGTGCTGTCCACACTATGACATAGCACACCATGGGCTCATGATCCTGGGCATTCCCGTGGAGGACATAGTCCCAGCAGACAGCACTCACAGTCAGGTACTAACACCACTTCTGACCTTGGGCATGGAGGTGCCAGTGCAACTCCTGGCAGAGCCAGTTCCCAAGTTCCGGGCCAAAAACAGTGAACTGTCAGCTCCACCATGTACATTCCAAAGCTGTTCAATGTACAAACATGTAGGGCTAGCACTGAGCTTGACTATGTGGACACGCATACACAGCACTGTCAAATGCAGATCACCTACAGACACACGCGGCACCTTTCCATTGTCCATTTTACCTGATTCCCTTCCTGACTCACACACATGCTGTCAACCATTTGGGTCAGCCTACACCTCCTTCACTCCCACACAACACCCTGTGCAAGTGATGATTCCTGTGCCACATTCCTGTCATCTTCGCCATCAATGCAGTGAAATGAAGATATGTGCCTGATGCACAGAGTGACTATATTAGTTTACATGCACTTGTGCAATGCAGTGCTGTTTTGCCATGCCACTTGCAGTGGTTAACTACAGACACTGTGTGCTAGCATTTGTCATGGGTATGCCACATACTTTTGTGTACATTATGTTGTATAATGCTGTAATGGCTGTATACTTACACGATGACAGGTGTGTCACAGACCTGTTTCTGTTTCAGGGTTCTGTTGGGAAAATCTATGGATACACAGTGGCAATGAAGCAGCACAGGATGATATGTGAGCACAGCAGAAATATGTCTTCAGCAAGGTACAGCATTATAAGCACATACATACATACATACAAATGTTTCAAGCACGGGCATTAAAGCCCTTCCAGCTTGCCAATATGCCAAAACACTTGTTCCCATAATAAATGTCCAGGCTGTTCTTAAAAATATCTAAACTAGTACTTGCTTTAATGTAATTTGGTAGTCTGTTCCAAGCATCAGCTACTCTGTCAGAGGACCAATTAGTATACTTCTCATTCCTGTAGAATCTTCTACATAGGTTATCTGATTATTCTCTAGTACGTTTTGATAACACCAAACATTCCCAGAGGTAGTTGTCCCTAAATGCCCTATATACTTGAATAAGATCTTCTCTTAAATATCTATAAGAGACACTGTACAATTTCAGATATTTTAGTCTTTCATAATAACTTAGATTTTCACATCCATGGATGCCCTTAGTATATTTCTGCTGTACTCTTTCCAGTTTATTCATGCTTGTTTTCCTATAGGGTTTCCTTATTGTGATTCCATACTGAAGTTTGGGTCTAATGCAACTAACAAACAATGACTTCATTATGTCTGATTTCCTAGACTTATAATCTTTTTATACAACCTATAGTTTTATTGCTATCATTAGCCAATTGGTTGATATGATTAGAAAAACTCATAGTTGAATCTACCCATATACCCAGGTCCTTAAATGAGTCTACACTTTCAATCACTGTGTGCTGTATTAAATATTCACCTTTCAGTTTATGTCTCCCAAATCTCATATGCTTAGTTTTGGATGTATTTATCAACATATTATTCTCCTGTGCCCAAATGGTCAATTTAGTCAAATTATTTTGCAGACATGCCTTATCTGTAACACTTGTAATCAGTTTACCCAATTTCAGGTCATCAGCATATAGACTATAGAACACCTCAGATGAAAAAGGAAGGTCTGAAAGATACAATCTAAACAAGTAAGGGCCTAGTACAGAGCCCTGTGGGACACCTTGACTGTAACCAAGAATTTCACCTGTCCCGTTGGTGTGTGATACTTGCCATGTCCTATTTGTAAGCCATGCAGCTATCCATCTTGTCAATACTACATCAATACCTAGTTGTACTAATTTATTGATCAGTGTTTTGTGCATGATCCTATCAAATGAAGTTAAATCTATATAAATCACATCACAGCACAATTTTTCATTCATAGCTGTTATTATATTGCTGGGTGGCCACAGTGGTGCAGTAGTTAGCGTTGTCACCTCACAGCAAGAGATTTTCCAGTTCAATTCTTGGCTGGGGTGCTTTCTGTGCAGAGTCTGCATGTCCTCCCTGTGGTTGCATGGGGTTCCTCCAGGTGCTCCAGTTTCTCCCACATCCCAAAGACATGCTGTAGGCAGATTGGACACTCTAAATTGGCCCTAGGCATGAGTGTGTGTGCCTTCTGTGGAAGGTTGGGTACCAGGCTGGCAACTTAACACTGTAAAACTCCACTTGTAATCATGAGTGGATAAATGATCCACTGTGGAGATTCCCCTAACCAGGAAAAGCCAGAAGAAGCTGTTATTATATTGTTACAGAACATCATGTTACAGGTGGTAATAAATCTATTTTCAACATATGCATGCTGATATATGGCTTCAAGTCCCACCCTGTCCAGTTCTGACAATAACTTATCCAGTATTACCTTCTCCATTATTTTTCCACAGCATGAAAGTAGACTTAAGGGTCTATATGATTCTGGGTTTGTCCTACTCCCCTTTCCCTTAAATACAGGTTTATAAGTGCATGTTTCCAATCTTGAGGAATCTCCCCATATTTATATCACCTAGTTAATAATAGCTGTAATGGCAGTTTAAGTTCTTGCTTAAGTGTTCTCGGGTCATTGCTACTTATTCCATCTCCTCCCTGCACTTTGTTTGGATCCAGTTTTCACAGTTCTTTTTCAATATAATCTAATTTGATTCCAGTATCTTGGGGTTACCTGGACGTCACTAGGACAACTTACCACCCCTTTTGTGGAGAAAAGCTGTTTTGCATAAGATTTCGTAAATATATCTATAATCTGTTGTGTCTGAGAATAAATTTTAGAATCTGCACACAGTTTATCAATTTGTGTATCTTTACTCCTTCCACATCTTATGTATCTATAAAAACGTTTCCTATTATGGTCAATATCTTTATATAAATTTTCTTAAAAATTTTCTGGATCTTGTCTCACACTTTGCTTAATCTGTTTGTCCAGCTTGTTTATTTCAGTTTTCAAAGTTGTAGTTTGACCTCTCTTCCATTTCTTATATTTTTTGTCTCTCACCTTAATCAGGTATCTAGTTCTTATGGAAATATATCTGCCTGATGCTGCACATGGCTTCATATGTGTACAAAAGGCTAATAAGGACAAAAGTGGCATCCGTTGCACTCACGCATCCCTAATCTCTGAACAGGTCTGCTACCCTTGATCAGTGTCACCATAATTTTGAGAACTCACACATCTACAAGCTGTGATGATGGTGATGACTCATCTCCAAAAATCCTGTGACCAGTACAGACAGTTTCTCAACAACAGTTATGATTGTGGTGCTCTACATCTAATTGTGTGACCTGCACATGATGTGTGTCATAGCAGATGTGTGCTTCACATGCATGGGGGGGTCTGTTTCATGTAGGGTCTACTATCTGTGTTACATACATACCTGTCTCTCCAGCATGTACTATGTATACCACAATTATGTTGTAGGCATGTAGAACAGGTGAGATGTGTTAGTCCTGTCATGGATACACGAGATGTACACAGTGAAATCCAACACCTCCTTGTATGGAGCCAGACACATCTCCTCCAAAGCATTTAAGGGACAGACTACGCATGTATGGTCGTGACAAGGACTCTATAGGACATGTTACAGTTGTAAAATATGCCTGTGTGATGACATAGTAAGGGTACCATTGCACACAATATTACCTGTGATGACTGCCACATTCAGTATAGCATTGATAGTCTGGGATTTATGTCCCAAATCTGTTATTGTAGGTTGTACAACAGTGAATGCATCCCCACATCTTACTGACCAGTGAGAGTCAAAGGCTACATTACTCTTTGTGTCCATAACTCCACGTGCAATGGCTCAACTGTGTGTGGTGTGTAGACACTACAATATTTTGAAGGGGTGGATGATGTCCTACAAGATATTATTGTGCAGTCGTTAGCAGTTTTTCTTTGTCAGTGGCTCAAAGTACAACTGACTGTGTCTTAGGCCATCCTGGATACCTACTGGCTCTGTGTGGGAGTCTGCATACTGGGAGTTGCCACAATCACCTGCTAATGTACTCAATCAGAGGTCACTGGCACTTGCTCTGACTGCAGAGAGGGAATAGGTAGATGAGCTACACCAGTAATGGAGGATAGTGAAACCCACTGGTGATTGGCATCACTACAGCACAGGTCTCCCACTGCTATCTTCCCAGAGTATGACTGTCAGACACTTGCCTATCTATCAGCTGGCATAACACTCTGTACATGACATACACAGTTTCCAGCAAGGCCTGCTGACCTAATATTGTCATACACCTTGCCAGGCCACGGTTTCTGGAGTGAGACATATATCTGACATCCATTGCATAGCATAACAGTCAATGGGCTCCACAAGTTATAGCCAGTAGGCATGATATGGCCTTGAGCAAATGTAACAGTGTTTGTTCCAGTGTCACTAGGTGTATGACAATGTCAATGCTCATATCCATGCTAACTCCTATCATGGCATTTCAAGTGTCATGACTCAGAGGTCTGGGGACACTGCTTGGTATTACCTGCTAGTTGTCCTCCGTGCAAGTAAGTGTTGCAGTCACTTCCAGCATGTTGCAAGAAGAGAGTCATGCAAGATGTCTGTACAGAGCACAGACAAGCATGTTAGTGAAGTATAATATGTATACACTGTGTTGCTTAGTCATGCTGCAGCTCACTTGCCCAAAGAATGGTCCAGGTCCTTACCAACAATGACCTGCAGCAGTGCTGTCACATTCCCATGCAGTTAACCAACATAGTGCATTGTGTGTTTACCAATATGGGTGACCAGTACAGCCCCCCACATGTGAGGTTCTTCATGGTGGGATCTGGCCACAGATCAGTCTCTTTAAAACTACCGGGAGACATATATGTCAAGACAGCCATTTATTACCTCCTGTGGGGAGGTTAACATAAGATGACTGCACCTCCTCCTTCAGATGTGACAGGCAAGTATGCCGAGCTCTACACCAATTCATTATGTCAGCAGCATTGCAAAGGTATGAACTCAGGTGTATGTGACAGGAGGGACACAGGCTCATCATGGCTAAGCAAACCTGACAGTTGGACAACTGCCATTAGCAGGCTGTACAGTAACAGGTGGACAGTGCTGTTGGACAGTTGGGATGAGGGTGCCCCCATATGGAAACACTATGTCCTCAGCTAAAAGAAGCACACAATGTTGCTGTGATGCTGAATAGAAATGTTAAGTGACAAATGTAGCCACCCATGCAAAGCAGAACCACAAAGCACAGTGTAGTTACATGTGTGACCTCAAAGGGCAGGCCCAGATTCTCAGTGATCTCATACATCATGATGCCACATATGATGGGTCTAGACTTATATCTAACCTGTACACCCACACTGTCTGCTTCAACTACACTCCCTTATCTCCATCACATTCCTACAACCTGTCCAATAACTTCCATATTTAAAGAGCAGTTTGTAACTGGCACCTCATTGGAAGATACACAGCATCTATCACACATCCTAGCATTCCAGGCTGCATCCCACATGTGATCTGACAAGGATTACTAACACCATTGGAACACCCTTGCAATCATACCAACATTACTGGCTGCACACCAGCTGAGGGGACAACGGCAACTGTTATACCCTTGCACAGAGGTGGTACATCCACTGACTGACATATAACTGTACACCTCTCTGAGTAACCATATCTGTATAGCTGTAGGAGTGATCATCATAGAGCTGATCAGCATACATATGTGTTCTACATAAAGTTGACTGTACACAGTTTGGATGTGTGACAGTGGGAAGTATGACTTTTACATGTGGTGGACATTTCTGAGGCAGTGACCATGGACATGGGTGAGGATACATGAGGGCATACAACCCCCCTAGACTCAGCCAAGCCATCTGACTATATCATCCACACAGGCAACATTTACAAAGCACCCACTTAAGCATCCATGATACTATCATTGTAGGGGTCACCAAGTGGCCCATTGCTGGTACACATACGCAACTATAGAGACATCCACCTCCAATAGCTGATCTGTCAACTGGGCACAGTCCTGGTTCCTCTACTACTTGGAATCCAGTCAATTACAATGCATATGCCTATGGACTGACTGTGGCTAACAATGTTGACTGATGCCTACAAATTGTGAGTACTCATAGAGTCTCTGTGGTATGTCATTATCCTGCAAGAGAGTATTGTGAACACATGCCTGTTGACATTGTAATGGCCATAAACTCCAGGCAAATATACATGTAGCATTAGTTCCATCAGTTAGACCTATGTACCTGGTAAGTAGCAGATCACTTGTAACATGTGATGTACATAGTCAGGGGTAAATGATCTGAGAACACAGACCTGGCCACACAGGTTTACACTTAATGTGCCTCAGATCACCCTGTCTCTACAGTGGTATAGCAGGAGTCATATGGTATAGCTGAGACAACAATTACCTGTAAGTGACATGCTCATAACCTCCAAGTACTCTTCCCTCAGCATTCCAATATCTGAGTACAATAGCCATTTGGTGATGTACATTTCCCAAGCAGTATTGGTAATTGCACACAACAATATCGTCCCTCACAAGTTCACTTCACGTCTCCAGTATGTGTTCAATGGGGATAGTCTGAAATGAGTGTCTTCACCTGGGGCATATAGACTATGCAGAGGTGATATATGTCTTGCATACAGAGCAGTGTGTGCCCCTGCTTTATTGCATAGGGTGCCTATCTGTAGGAGGCATAGTAGACAGATAACTCACTGCAAGGACATTAACCTTGTATGTGAAATTGGTACTACATGTATGTGGGAGGGATTTGTCTAGTAGACTTAAACACACCCTTGAAACAAAACCCTGCTTAATGGCACACAGAGCACCTCAGTGCACTTCACTTTATGCCATCTGTATGAATGGCTGGGTGACCATTATCACAAAACAGAGTGTCTGCCTGTGTCCCTCGTGGACTGGAGCAATATCTGCTGATCCTGTAACTATGGGTATAAAGTTGTCTTTGACTGTGTGGACTGTATGGCCATTATGCCAGTGAAGTTCAAACATCCTATGGTTCCATAAGATGATATAAAATGCTTTAACAGGTTCACACACAACCATGGCTACACTGAGGCTAGCACCACTTCCAATCAATGCATACAGGACATGCAACATCACACATGTAGAGCAAGTTGGCTATATGTAGACGAGAACACTTACCTATGTAATAGTACCCACTACAGATCACAGTATGTGATGCATGCTACACACCTCATGTCTGCTAGTACTATCAATTCAGGACATACTATGCTTGATGACATCAGCAGGCCTTGTTGTGTCAGTCCTTTGGGGGGGCCACATCACATGCTGCAAATAAAATGCCGTAAAACCTTATCTATTTCTGTGTTACCAAATGATCATATTTATGCCATCAGGACACACACGCACACCAATTAGCCTGCAGTGAGAGTAGAACCCTTTCCTAGCTACTCTTAGACACTGTAGATCACATTATTTATCGCACGCACTACTGCTTGAATCCTGATATGAAAATCTCAGCTGGTAGTCTTAAGGTGGATGACATCATCAGGCCTTGTAGAAGAGGGCAGTTTAGAAGCCAGCAGCAACTTACAGGTCCAAAACATGCATAATTGCAGGTCGATAGCCCAATAGAGCATGGCAGTTGTATTGCAGGGATATACATGGATATTCACAAAGTATTCTGCAGTGAGATTAGAACCCCTACCTATCTAGTCTTATTCACTGTAGATTACAGTACTCATTGCATGTGCAACAGGTTGAGTTTGTTTTATGTTTGAATACAGGCACAGTACTTATGAATTACACAAACTAGGCTTGTGTTTAACAGCATCTGTGGTCTGCAGAGTGAAATTGTTTCATACTGTTATCTGCATCTAGTATCCTAACAGTGGGATAACTGTTATTATACTAGCTATGTGTGTACATTTACCAGTATAGCCATATGTGACTGCTTGCAGTTACATGGGCAAACCTGTGGGCAAGGACATGTGCCCTTTCCATGCATAATTTGACAACAGTATACATTACACCACCTGCTCACCTGCTTCTCTCTATGTGGTGACATCCAGCAGGCATAGGGATCTGTAGGTAACTGGATTATGTACTGTTCCACCCTTAGTTTGGATCCATTGAGTAACAGTATGGATGTGTGATAGTGCAGATTTACTCATGATTATTAGGGTATGTAGGACAATACAGACATCCACACACATATTTATGTAATTAACAGGGATTTATATATAAATGTAGCTGTGTATGTATGTATGATATTTACATATGTTATGTGGATATATGGAGAGAGTCTATGTATCAATGTGATATATATAGCTATGTTCATTAGCATATATCTATTTGATACTACATAACATTAGATATACTATGTATGTGAGAGATTGATAGTGACAGATGGATATTTATACATATATGTCTGTTATGTATAGATATATCTATATATAACAGATCAGTCTGATGATGAGGCAACAGAATTGCATTCATTTTAACTGTTTGGGCATGCTCAGTGTGACTGTCAGTACTTATACAGTGACTCCAGACCACATCTACCTATACTCCAGTCTGGGATTTTGTGTGTTACAGACTATACCTCTCAACTGTCCAGAGTTTCACAGAATGTCCAGAGTTCTACCTCATAGTTTTGGTCTGTTCCTCATAAAAGTTTTGGTTTTCTGGCAAATCACTTGGATGAACTTACGACTGAAGTCACCAAATAGTGAAATACATTTGAGTGACTGACTTCAAATCCTTCAGAAAATTGTTTCTTGAAACAAACCCTGTTATTTTAGCAACTTTTTATGATTATGAGAGCAGTATTTAACATATGCTCTATTTGTGGGCCTCTGTCCCCTCATTTTGTTGGGCTTTGAACAGATTTCTTGCACTAAGAGGTTGAGAGGTATGTTATAGACACTGACATCTCTCCCTATTTCTGCAGTACTGCATATCATTCAAAATGTCCATGGCATTCACCAGCTGTCTGCTGTGCTTAATATGTAACTGAAGTTCATAATGTTACACCACACACAGATTGACATTCTGTGAAAACACCAGCATAATAATACCTTGCATGCAAAAGATGTGCCTACTTCCAGATTAGAAGCATCAGCACCATCACCCTTGCTAACTTCCCTAGTCTACTGAGCCACACAGGCTGCCAGACAGAGTGCGATTGATTTCTGTGTTACAGCCTTGAGACTGCCTGGTCTTCTGATATACCATTGCTGACTTACTGTTAAAGCAGTTATATGGGAACACTGCTGTGTTGGGTGTGGGGGAACAACAGCACGTAATCTGCTGGGATAGGCAGTAATCTAAATATCATGTGACCCCCACTGTTTAATATCTCCCTTGACTGATGTAGTGTATATTCCAACTGTGAGGTCTAGTGATTATTAGGGAATACATACTATTGGACTGGGTACTTGTAGTCCCATGTGGATGTTACTTCTGTCCAGATAGCCCACTATATTTCCTTGTATAAATGCAGCAGATCCATACATACAATACCATATCATATTAATCCTTACAAGAAGTGTATAGGTTTGTTAAGCAGGAAAGTCCATTGGGCCATGTTGAGCCCATTTTCAATGGAGGCCCGGGGAGAAAAGCTGCAGCAATGAGAGTATTTATAATATTTACAATCACCAAAGAAACAAAAAAATAGTAATAACAATAATTACAAAAGAGTTGAAAATCCAAGTAATACACAATATTTATGTGTTCAAACAAAGTAACATTGAAATAAGAACATAAATTCAACATATTTATTTATTGTGACTCATAGGTTGAAATTGGGATAGGAATGTTGAAAGGGGCAGAAAGCTTCAGATGGGGTGAGAGCAGTAGCATTCCCAGAGGGAGGACAGATGAGAGTAGAGTAAGCTCTTGAAGGTGGAGGCATTATGGGTAGTTCTAATGTGTTCTAGTGAATGCAGTCAATGTCAGTCCCCAGAGCCCTAGGTCGTCAGTGAATATGCTATGCGTTGTCTCTTAGCCAAAGCCAGGGCATACTAGGCACACCTACATCTGCCTACAGAGACATCATCAGGGGGGGTCTCCCTCTGAGTCCTCCTGTGACTGTGGCTATGGTAACATAGGCACCGGTGGGGGGCTGTGTGTATCTCTTCCCTTTGCTGATCCTGCTGCAGCTGTTTCCACATGATCATATTCTGCAGCATGGCAGCTACTGTGAACATATCGGCACATGTGGCTGGAGAGTACTGCAGGTCTCTACCAGATATATTGAAGTACCTTAACCGTGACTTCAGAAGCTCAAACACATGCTCTATGATATTCCTAGTTTGTATGTGTGCCTTATTATGGTGCTCTTCAGTGGGTGTGTGTGCATTTTTGATCAGTGTCATCATCCAAGGTTGCAGTGCGTGGCCAGCATCCTCCAGTAAATGGTCATTTGGGATGTCCACCTTAGCAAACATTTGGTATAGCTGTGATACGTGCCAGATATTGGAGTCATGATAATTGCCAGGGATGCCAGCAAACATATTCATGATAACACCCTGGGCATTGCAGTTGGAGTGATACCCCTTGAGATTGATGTAGAGTCTACCCTCCTCACTATGTGGTGACTTGATGTGTGCATGAGTGCAATCTATGGCACCCAGTACCTCAGGGTAGTGTGCTACATGATAGAAGTGTTGCATCTTGCTGGTCCTCACCTCAGTGGTGAAGGGAAAACAAATGTGCTCACTGGCATGTGGTAGCATGGCATCTTAGAACTGGCGGAGTATCCTGGAAGCAGATGCCTGTGAGACCCCCATCATGTCCCCAGTTAGTCTTTGGAAGGTACCTGTAGCTAGTATCCTAAGGGCTACACATAACTTTGTTTCTACTGGGATGGGTTCCCCTCTGTTGGCTCTTGGTCTGAGTTGAGGGTGGCAGAGATCAGTGAGTTGTTGTAGTACGTCCCTATCCGCCCTGTAGTGCTCTACAATCTCCAGCTCATATAGCCCATGGAAGGTTACCCTGGGCCTGAACACTCTTCTCCTTCTCAGTCTAGGCCTATTGTCAGCAGCAGCACTGACTTCAATATCTAGCACATATAGATGTAGCAGACCTGCACCAGCAGTTAGCATTCTCTCAGTTAGAATTTCTAGGTCTGTACTCCAATGGTGCAGAGTATGGGGGAAAAATTAGATTGTAGGGTGTATGCATACAGTATAGTGCTCTTCTGTAGGTGCTGACTGTGTAGGTGGCTACCTATGATGCACTCCACCTGCCTAGTATATCATTAACATCATTTAATAGCCATAGTTTAAGTTAAACAGAGGTTAAAACTAATTAACATGCCACTGGTTTTTAGATACAATTAGAACTGCATTGTGCCACAGAAACACATGCCCAATAGGTAAACAAAGCTTAGCAGTCAGTGTACACACACCCACAGACTTCCACACTCAGCATAGTGGCACACAGCACAGACACATGGAAACATGTTTCCCTTACCAAAACATAGCTTAGAAGTTAGTACACACACCAACATCCAAGGATACGCTCATCACTGCGGTGGGCTGCGCAAACAGGTTGAAATAAGCTTAGAAGTCATTGGACACAACTTCCCTTGATGTCAGCTACATCCTCTGTAAACAACAACATGATTCTCTGCCTACATGAAGGGGATATGCGGACACAATCACCCTTTTGTGCTATTAAGTATCTCCACCTCATTCGCATAGAAATCCATCCTCACAGCCTGGAAACTACACAGTTCAAAGCCCTATTACATTAGCAACAGCACCATTGCACCATTGCAGATACTCTACACAGGGTCCTGTATACATTTCTGTCAGATAAATATTAATTTTTTTTTAATTTTTTTATAAAGCATGTTTGCACATTGTGGCACACTGCACAAACATGCTCATATTATTAAAAAAATAAATTATTAAAAAATAAATTTAATTTAGTTCCTTTAATTTGTCAGACACACAGAGGATAGTTTAACTCGTATCTGTACATGGTATGCCATTTCTGTTCATCTATCTACATTTTTCAGCTCCTTTTGTCTGTCTATATTCCTGTACATGGAATTTCTCCATGTACATTATGGACACTGACACGGGATCTGCAGAGTTGCCTATCTCCTTAATGGATCACTGCACCTGCCTCATTTGCATGAGATTCACCTGCTTATGAGGTGATTTGCATGCCACAGAAGTTTCCATGTTGGGGCACTCATGAGAGCCAATCAGCAGCACTTACTGAATCTACAAATGTTCACGGCCATGTTAGCTGCACGGCACAAAGTCTACATGGAAAAGTGATGTGTAGGCTTTATTATATTCCCCCCTTTGTCCTTTCTGACCCGCAGGTTGCCACTGATTCATTTGGAACTCATGCATCAACCGCAGCAACTCTAGCATTCTGCAGAGTCATAGGTAGGCTAGTCATGAATTGTGATCCTGTGTTATGGTGTCTGATACATAGTGCAAATCTCTTCTGCCAGACTAAGACATCCATGCATTCATTTACCATAGCAGTCCTGTTTATTTTATGAGGACTAATCTCAGATATGTAGTTCTTTCTGACTTGAAGTCTCCATCCCAAATATTGTCCATGGTGTCTCACTTATTCATTCCTTTTAATGCTTTTTTGGTACTTACGTATTATTGCAACCACATTTTCCGACGTGCTGGACTTTCTTCTCTTTTACTCAAACAATGACAAGAAAGTGTAATCAGGAAGGGTAGACTGTAAAAAACTCTTCTGGGATGTTGGTGGTGGCTTTTTAAAATGAGTAAGGGTTCAAATTTGAGGATTTGTGGCTAGCGTGCTTGAAAGACATCAAGCATTGAATTCAGCGAGCGATTGCAGTGGCCATCTGTATATACATTCATTGGCCTGAAAGGACTGTGGGCAGTCATAGCGTATAATGTTAGAAACACACACACACACACACACACACACACACACACACACACACACACACACACACACACACGCACACACTAACACACACACACACTCATACTTCAAACGAATTAGCTGCTTTTGAGCACACTAGCCACAAATCCCAACATGTGCAAACCCTTACTCATTTTACAAACCCACCACCAAGATCGTGTGTTAACAGTCTACCCCTCCCGATTACTTTTTTAAGAAGTTAGACTGGGTACTGCTTTGCTTTTCTTTCCTGATGCTTTCTGTTCTCAGGGCAAAGGCTGAGAATGCGGAACGCGTTTTAAGTGGAACGTTGGACTTTCTTAACTGACATCTTGAGATGCTGGCAGTAAATGGGGAAACCTATTTTTCAAACCTTATTTTTTCAGCCATTGAAGTGAAAAACCATCCTAAAAACAATAACACATTAAAGAAAACACGTCTTTGAGGTTTTCCTCATACTTCATTGGTCCCAGTTGACACAAGGAGAAGCAACCAGCATCAGGGCGAAAATGTGGTTGCGATAATATGTAAGTACTGCTTTTTTGAATATATTTTTTTCATAGTAAAATGTATATTCCAAAACTGCTAATATTTTCTGTAGTTTGACTACCTTATTTTCTTATTTCAAATCACATCTGTCATCTTTTTACAAATGCATAAACCAATGTGCGTTAGACAAGGAGACAAACGATAACAGCAGAAATTAACTCAAGTACTTTCATATATGAAGTTATCTGAAAGATATTAAAAGGAATGCAGATATGTCTTGTTCATGACCTCATTCATTTTGGCTACATGTGTGTGTGTGAAGTCCACTACCTTTTAGGCTGTACAATTTCCATAGCTTCATGCTAGAGGAATACATTATTCCTGGGATTAAGTCTAAATTAAGTATGCTACAGGATGCTGATGTGAGAATGCATTTGCCCGGTTCTGTAAAATCAAACTGTTTGAAGGCTTAATTTATAACACTTTAGAAACATGCAGTCATTTCTACATTTGCTTTTATTCTTGGGCTGGTTATTCTACAAGGCCAATCAAATCCACAACCGTTCTCCAATCCAGTTTGCTTTTGCTGATTCTATCTCAGTGTCCTTAAGACTATATATATATATATATATATATATATATATATATACATATATATATATATATACCAAAATACATTTCCTCTCCCTGATTATCCTGTTTCTTCTAAATATGCCGTAGCACGTATTGCCACCTCTACTTTAAGACTTTGTTACATTATTTGTCACATTTGTCAGAATACTGATATCTGTGGGCATCGTATCTGCCCTTTGAAGTAAGTGTTGTTGATATTAAGGATCCATACATTACTTTTTATGTTTTAAAATGTTGGGAATACTCAACTTTTCTTTTGATCTGTCACATCTATTATTATGCCATTATATATAGAATTTGTTTTAACATTGATCCTAATTGTTGTTTGTATAAAACCAACCTGTATTTCTTTTACTTTTAGTTATGAGATGTAATCTAGTCACCTCCTTAAAAGCAGTTCACTGACATTTTTAGTTTTAATGAAGGCCTACAACGTATTCAAGTGGACTGTTGAACACTTGGGTTTCTTTTCTAGGATTATTATTACATCAGGTTTAACTCTGTAGTGCTCTGTAATCTACATATGAAATTTTGATCAGTTACATCATCACAGAAACTTGATTTCAATAGGATAATGGAAAAAGTCCCCCCAACAATGCAGTGGAATGCTGTTTTGTTTATGACAGCTGACCTCCATGCAGTAAGTTTTAGCCCCCAGCTGCCGGATGCTAGCGCTCTGGAATGCTGCAGGTATCACATAGTTTACAGAAAGTATGCAACACGTATAAGGAATGTCTAGGTAATGTCTGGTTTTACCTTTGAGTCAGACCTGAGAGGCAGACTGTTATCCATGAGGGCTGGGTATTCTGTTTAATAGTACCGAGAATTAAAGTTAAATGTTCTCTGTTATACTGCTACAAATTATTTTCCATTGTTTTGGGCTTAGATGGCATACATTTTTTGTGGGGAAGGGGTGGGGCTGATATTTTAATTTCAAGGAAAATCTTTGCCTTCTGGATCAGTGATGACTTAACTTTTTATTTTAATATATCAGTTCTATATAAGGTTCATGTTGTCTTCTGTTGTTTCATAATAATCCTCATAAATGATCCTTATATCTGATTGATGCAGTTCAAATCAGAGAGGAAAAAAAATAAAATAAGAAAGAAGGCAACTGCATTTTTTGTAGTTCCCATTCTTCCCACATAACTCAAGTTAAGAATTGTTTTACCAAGATTTGATAAATATGAATGAATGGTATAGCAGATTCAAAGCAAAGGGTATAGCGTTATGTGCATATATCTATATAGACACCGTTTACTATAATTTTAGCTACCCACTGTTCATCTAAAATCATAATGTAAAAGCCACAGAGCTGAAGACTATATAGTTGATTTCCAAAAGCCTAAGACCAGAACTCTGAATATTAAAATCACAGTTCCTGATCTTCATAATGTACCTTACATTTATATGAACTTCAAGATCACTATACCACGAAGGAGGGGGAATACTTGGAGATACCATAATGGCAGGCATATCTTACTTGATGCCTTTATCTGTGTTTTTAGACAATGTCAGTTAAACACTGTGATCTTCTGATATTATGGTCAATTGACATGACTGTATTTGGTGTAGCGATGTCAAATCTATGTATATTTGTATGTTTGTGTGTGTGTGTGTGTGTGTGTGTGTGTGTGTGTGTGTGTGTGTGTGTGTGTGTGTGTGTGTGTGTGTGCATGTATGTGTGTGTTTTCCATTCATTCTGTCATCTATTCATTTGCATGACAGAATGAACTGCAGGGTCATTTGTTGGAACATTCAGCATAACAAATGTTCATTTTGTTGGATGTATGCTGTATCATAACAGGTAAGTGGGTTGTGTATGTGTGTGTTTGAATATTTGCAGGTAAGGGTTAATGTAAGATAGGGAAGGGATAGTGTTTGTGCAAGTGTATTTGTGTTTTAGGGTTAGGTAAGAAGATAGTTTTAATATTGCAAGTACGGTGGTGTGTGTGTGTGTGTGTGTGTGTGTGTGTGTGTGTGTGTGTGTGTGTGTGTGTGTGTGTGCGTGTGTGCGTGTGTGCGTGTGTGCGTGTGTGTGTGTGTGTGTGTGTGTTCTGTCTGAAGCTGTCTTGTTTAGTAGAAATATTTCAGAATTTTTTTTTTTTTTTGTAGGTAAGGTGTAGAGTTAGGATGAATGGCCACATCTATTACTAAGATGGTACTGGAATGTGAAGTCCCACTTCCCACCTTAGTTATACATGTTAACCCTAACTCAGACCCTGCCTCTGATACTAATTCTATCCTTTCACCTTATGTTAACAAGAAAAAAACAAAAAAATAACTTTCTGTAACACTACCACTATTAAAGAGTCCAGTATTATGGAGGGGTTTTAGTGTAAAGATCATAAAAGTAAATTACTTTCCTTTCATGATTTTTAACGTTAGATGTTTTGACTATTTGATAGTGCAATTCTTCACTGTATCATCTCAGATGTTTTGCATTCAGTTATGTGATATTGTGAAATCATACTATAAAGATGTGTGTGTGTTTGCGTATATGTGTATTTTCTCTATATAAATATATAGATAGAGCATAGCTTGAAATGTTCTAGTTGCCTCTAGCTGTATCATATAGATGCAATATTTAACAATATAACAATGATAGTACAGGGCAGAAATGGTAAGTTCAACATGACTGCACTGAAGGCAAAACACAAAGTCACAAAATTCACTTCACTTTTTTATTTAACCTAAAATAGTCAAATCAAAATTAACCAAAAATTTGGAAACACGATCCCTATCCCTCATGTTAGTGGTTCAGATACACCCTTACCCATTTAAGTTTAAATTGCCCTTTGAAAGGTAATAGCACTTTGACTAAGTTAACGCATTACAGTTCTTGTTGAGATTGGTCTCAGACAAGTGAATAGCTCACAGACAGAAAACATATCACTGGTAATGAAGCATTTCAGATAAAGACAATGAGCTTTATCCTATAGACCTTAGTTTGATTCCCACACCATCTTTTTGTATTCTGCATGGCTCTAGACACTTCCCCTAAAACGTATTTTGTATGAAATTATGTTTTTTTTTAAGTGGAATGCTAATCCTCGCTACAGTATAAGACACCTGTCAAAAAACAAAGGAAAAAAAGTGTTCATTCCATCTCATGGCTGCAGTTTAAGATACTATAGAGATTTATAGCTCAATTCACAGCTAAGCTTCCAAGTTGTTGCAGTCAGACTTCTGGCAATAGCTAGAATGTTTAACAACCTTTAAGTACAGTGTTCCAAAGTGCATAATAGTCGTACAGCAGTAAACACAGCATCTCCGTCACTGGAACATTTTGCTGTCTAACATGTTATAAAAGTAAGTAGTAATGAGTGTCATAAAAAGGAAAATAGGCTTGAATTCAATCTGAGCAGATTTACTAATCAGTAATTTGCAAGTGGGCTTGTCTAAGCAATGAAGATATGCAATTTCAAATATCACAGAGAGAGACTATCCAGTACCAATCAGCTGTGAACAAAGTCCTTCTATAAACATATATTTGTAGGTGTAACAAGTTGTGGGAACCAGCACAACCATAAACAGAAAAAGCAAAAACAAAGCCCTCAGCATGCATTCCAGATCAATTAATGCACCGAAATGTAAAATCTTTTCAAAGGAAGTTTACATAATTTTAAATAAACATGCCTGCGTCATATAAAGACTACCTGTACTTGAAAAGCAATTGCCTAAGATGACATCTGAAGCCATCGTAAAAAAAATGGAAGAATAGATAACATGTCAGTGACACAACTGGTATTTAAGCATGATGTGACTTCTGAGGCTATAGCTCAACATTCAACACTACTTCAAATCGCACAATCTACCCTGTGAGCAAATTTCTTGCATCTCTGTATTTTGTCATAGTGCAGTTCATATTAAATTGAATGGGGTGTGAATATTAGATAAAACTAAATATGCATCTGCTTGAGTCCAAATCAAACACAGTCAAGGAATCATAGTAAATGATTCAGAATGACTCACAGTTTGCATCTGTCTGCAGAAGTCACCCTTAATGACCCAGCCATATTGATTATGCTTGTTTCTCTGTCTCCATTATTGTTATGTGAGACTGGGTTTGTCCATAAACCTTGTCAGAATCTGACAGAGTGCCAGTCTTGCACAAGTGAAATAGAGGCAGGGTCCCATAAGTCTTAGTTATGGAAATGGTGCTTTTTAAGATCTCTTTAGGTCCCTCTGCAGCTAATACTCAGAATAAATTCAAAGTTCAGGGAAGAGCAGAACTTCAGAAGGAAAACAAAGTGCAAAGCTATATAACAGAAAATGACCTCCACAGACATTTATTTTAAATAACATAAACGTAAAAATTAGAGAGGAAAGTTGTTAAGAAAACTTGATAGGATTCTGGAATAGACAAAGGAGAGGCATTATAAATTAAAATAAGAAATTTACCACCCATCTGTGCAGATCTATAACACTTAAATGATATACAAATTGTCCAAAATATCATTCATATAGTGGTTTTAAAATATGTCTATGGGATGCAAAGCTTCCATATCAACCTATAGTAAGCTGTGACTCCTGATTCCTCTTCCTTATAGTAATCAACTTAAGATCTCTGAAGTCTGGGAGAAAATAGATTTCTTTCAGGCAGTGACCACTTTTGATCTGTACAAATTTTGACATAATTTAATTTATTGCATATTTTGTCATCACAATTGTAGATAAGAGTGGCAGTGAAGTATGCTGTATCTTTAAGGAGCTTGTCAAGGCTGTACGTGCATGTATAAATTCCAGACACGTGCAATCCCTAGTGCCATTTTGTAAGAGCAGCCAGAGTAAGAGCGTGCGTGAGATCAGCTGATAGTTGTATATAAGTTACTTAAGTTAAAGTCAGTCAACTTCTATAGTGATGCGTTTGAACAGAACCCATGAAGACTCTTCTATTGTGCCCAAAGTAGGAGAGCGACAACAGTGAATTCTATATTGACCTGTCAATAAATAGCTGATGGTACTCCTTCTAAATTATTGTGGCCATTCTTAGTTGTTTTATCATTATGAAGATCTAAATAAGATTGAGTCAGCTTGAAGAAGTCCTCCAGAGGAAGTCCAAAAGGGCAAAACATTTCAGAAAAAAAAAACTGCAAAAAGATGGGATGGGGTGGCAATATTCTAAATTCCAACTAAGTATGAGTTAGGGGAAGAGGATGTTTTTATTATTTCACATAATTATGTTGTCATAAAACAACCTTCGACAAAGGGAAAAAAAGGTGGTAGCGTAATGGGAGACCAAGAATTCAAGATTGCAAATAAGAGGAATAATATTATCTTGAAGTTCGAACCTTAGAGTGAGATGACTAGAAATTACATAAAAACAGTACTTCTTCAAAAAGGCAAAGTAAAGAACAGAGTAGCTGAATTCAGCAGTCCTTTTCAAACATTGGATTTCATGCTCTGCTCTTTTTTATGTATTTTATCTATTTATCTGTCTAACTATTTGAACAGGTAAGCTGAGCAGACAGAATCATGGGAAATAATTTTCATACATTTCCAAGCTGCAAACTCAAAAATGGAAGGCAGCATAGTGATTCCCAGCAGCTAATTCCACTATAATTGATCTTGGCTTAAGTTAGAGCAGTAAATCTGATGATGGACAATTATATTGTGATATCAGGAGGCATATTATTTTGGTGTTCTGTGGGTCATTCACATTAAGAGAGTAAATACAAAGTATTTTGTGGAAGACGGGTAACGTTTTTTAGAATGTAGGGACAGAGAATATTTACAGTAAATTACAACTCTGCATCAACCATGCAGAAGATCAGCTTTCACTAGGAATGCACAAATACAGGGCCAGGGACATTTGTTTGAGATTGGTATCTTTAGTCTATTTTAAGGTATTTCATTCACCTGGAACTAGAATTTCTCAGGAAGTATTGGAGGTAGTATCATTTTTACAAAGGAGCACCACATATCATGAAAGCAGCAAGGACTGTATGTTGAATTCTGGAATTGCTTGAGCATACCTCAGTATGAGAGTATATTGGTAATTGCTTAAAACACCCTAAAAGAAAAATAGCAACAGAGAAGTGTCACAACAGAGCTGTTCTCCATTTTTAACCAGAGAATGCAACAAAGGGACTAAGTGATATTGTCAGTGGCAATTAATGTGCAGTGTGCATCTAAATAAATTAAATGTAAGTTATGGTAGTGTAACTTCTCAACAGCTGAGACAACACTGACTTTATAGTTTAATTTGAACTTTTTAGAAGAATAAGGAAGGAAATTCGGCTGTCTGCTCACACTAGTGGTGAGATGTTACTTTTACAATGTATGCTATTCATACATTTGAATAGTGGCCATTGTAAAGTAGATCATAGGGTATTTTTAATGTGGGGGGAATAAGACACTGTTATATTGTTTAAAGTCTCCTTCAATTTGGACTGTCTGAATTGCAGGTTGTAAGAAGAGTGAACTCTTTCCCATTGCATATTACAGTTAACTTGATGAAGTTGGTTACAACTTCTAAATTCACTAATGAGATTTGAGAATATAAAACATTAGATGGGATTTATTGAATGTAAGATGATTTGTATTAATCAGATATTCTGAAGACATTGAGTGACAGCATGGCTCTGTGTTAGAGGGAGTTGAAACCCTGATTTAGACTCAGTTGATCAGGGTTTGATTATCAAGCCAGGTACCAGAAGTGCCCAGCAGGGAGGGTGGGTCGGAGGGAGGGGAATGAAGTGGCTAGGCCTGCTCACCTCTGTCAGGAAAGAAGAAAGGAGTGTAGACATTCAAGTGAGCATCAGGAGTGGTGTGATTTCTCCTGTGGTTACAAGAAAAACAGTACCCGTGCTCAAGGATGATAGATCAGGGTTGCTTGGTGGTAATGCTCTCTGCAAATGTGAGGGGTGAATAGTGAGTTCAGCCAATTGCTTATTCCATTCCTTTGTGAACCAAGCATGTACAGGGGTTGCAGCGCAGGCCATACAGAAAAAAACTCAAGTCACCCTTGATAACTGCCTAAATGGTGACACCTCCTGGTTGACCCTCACACTGGTGATGGGGAATAGGTTCATAGGTTCATAGGTTTATACTAGGCTATCTGCCCCAAGGCATTTATAAGCCTAGCCCGAATTTTTGTGGCTTACGCCACCCCTTATATGAAAAAAATACTGTACCCATTAGTTTGTTGTGCCTCTGTCCAGCAGTGACACAGAGATGATTCCCGGGGTAAACCTACGATCTCCCATCCACAGGTCAAGATTTCTCTTGAACAGAGCCAGCGAGGTGCTCTGCCTCACATGGACCGGGACTCTATTCCACAGCATAGGGAGTCTCTGAGTGATAAATCTATCCCTCCAGCACGTCCTATTTATATCTGTGCTAAGGTTTAAGTCGCTTGCTCTAGTGGTTTTGGTGGATTTGGATTTTTTGAGGTGGAGCATGTCCATTAATTCCGGGTTGGACATGACCTTGTATGTCAGGCACATGTCACCTCTGAGCAGACGGTATGCAACTGAATAGAGCTGGAGTTTCTTCAATCTGGCAGCATATGACAGATTTTGGAGTCCCTTTATCCTTTTGGTGAGAAACTTTTGGGGTCTCTCCAATTGCTGCAGATGTCGGGCGAGATACATCCCGAATGGGGCATTGTACTCGATCATTGGTCTGATAAGTGAAGAGTACAGGGGAACATTGACCTCACTAGATCTGGATGTGAATCCCTTCATAATCAGGTGGGCAATGTAGAAGGTCTTTCTAACCACTTTAGCAACGTGAGTGTCAAAAGAAAGGCCACTGTCAACCTGGGTCCCCAGGTCCCTGATAACCTCTTCTGTGCTTAGTGGATTGCCACCTATATGGTAGCTTGGGGTTACCTTGTTTTTCCCGAAGGGTATGACTATACATTTTTTGGCATTTAACTTCAGGCCATGGCTCTGGCACCAGCTATCTGTTTCCGTGAGTCCCTTCTGAAGGATATCCGTGTCTGATGCACTTTCCACTATGGCGCCCAGTTTGCAGTCGTCTGCAAACGTTGTCAGCCAAAGACCTCCCATGTTGGCCTGTACTTCTGAGAAGTAGATGCCGAACAATAGGGGGCCAAGGACCGAGCCCTGTGGGACACCACTTGTGACCGGCTTGGAGTCTGACATAGCGCCAGCAACTCTAACCCTGTGGGTTCTGTCCTTAAGCCAGTTTGCAACCCATCTTGTGACATATGGGTTTACATTTAAGCTGGTAAGTTTTTTTACAATACCCGAGTGGGGTATTGTGTCGAAGCCTTTGCAAGGTCAAGGTAGGCTGTATGGACTGCCTTTCCTCATCAATGGCCTTGGTGACTGTTTCAAGAAGTCGACCAAGTTCAAAGGCATGATCTTCCCTTGACGGCCAAACTGGGTCGGGTCCAATGTCTGCAAGTCCCTATATCTTTGTTTATGAGCTCCATTATGATCCTCTCCATAGCTTTGCAGACTAGACTTGTTAAGCTTATGGGGCGGTAATTACCAGGGTCCGTAGAGGCACCACCTTTGTGGAGTGGGACCACAGTTGCCATCGCCACTCCTTGGGCACGTATCCTGTGGTAAGGCTGAGATTAAACAGCTGCCTTATGTGTGGGTTTAATTCCTCATTTAGCTCGTGTAGCACACAGCCGGGGACACCATCCGGTCCCATTGATGCTGTGTTTTTAGCTTTAGAGAGAGCAGCTTTCACCTGCGCATTTGAGATGTCTGGGAGGCTACACTCCGCTGGGATAGTTATCTCTCCTTTAGGGGAGGCGGGTGACGTTTGCACTGAACCTGTCTGCCAGTATGTTGGCAATGTCTGTGGGTTCAGTGATTTTTGTATCATTTTGGACTAATTCTGAGCATATCTGGGAGTTTCCACCCAGGTTCCTAACATAGCTGAAAAAGGCCTTATGATTGTCCTTTGAATCCATGGCAATTTTTCTCTCAAAATTGGCCTTAGTTGATTTTATGAGTGCTTGTATTTTTTTACTAATAATGATCAGGGGTGACTTCCCTTTTATGGATTTTGTTCTATCATGTAATAGCTTTCTCCTCTTATTGTAAAGTTTGTTAATGGCTGGGGTCCACCAGACTGGACGTTTGCCCTTTGTGGAAAGAGTCTTGGTTTTATTTGGGATTGCCTGATCCATGCAGTCCTGGAGGTGTTCATAGAAGGCATTTGTAAGGGCTTCCGCAGCTTGGGTTGTGGTTTCCACTGTCTCAGCCGAATGAATGGGCCGATTGCCTTGGAAGAGACTGTTGATTGACAGACAGTGGGGGCATCCCTTTCTCTCCAGAGAAAGAACTGAGGTACTGAGATATGGTTGGATGAAGAACATTTTATTGTTATTGCACTAATTGTTGCATCTTTATAACTAATTTGTACCTATCATTAGAATTTAATCCCTATGCCTTGGAAGGAAATTATTTGTGTATGGATATAGTTAATGCCAGTGGTATTTAATAATGTATTAGGGTTAAAAAACAAGGAACAAGAGGGATTTTGTAGCTTGTAAAACCTACATGCTGGGCGAGTATGGAATTAAGTTTGCTTTTAGAAAGTGCTGGGTGTTCAATGGAGAAGGAGATCTTATTTATATACTTATTATTGATTAACATTTGTTTACAACACAAGAGCCCAATTTCAGTGGAGGTCCAGGGAAGAAAGCTTCAATTTACACAGCTAAGTTACAAAACATTGCTATAATACATAAATTATTTCCAGTGCTGTAGATATCTATGGAAGATACATAAATTAAAATAAATCTTGGTGACATACATAATCAGTTATTTACAATGTTGCAGACAGAAAGAAAAAGACCAATATTAGAATGAAAAGAAGGGAAAAAAAAGATAAAACACAATTTACAATTTTAGTCTGAGGTAAAATATTTACAATTCTTGCTAGGAGCACTTTATTGTCAAAGGCAGTAACATCAGTGTTTGAAATGTTTTGCTTATAGTTTACATATATAGAACTAGGAGAGGAAGAGATGATAGGAGAGGTTAACAAGGATAGTTATGATAAGGAATGATACATTTCTTTAACATCTTTATTAACAACTTGCATACATCCTTCCAAGATTTCCTCATTCAGTACCCTGACAACTCCACCCTCATCTGTGCATCAAACACTCTTCCCCAGTTCAACTCCCACAGGGAGGGTGGTTTAATGGCTAATGTGTTTGCCTTACAAACACAAGGTGCAGGGTTTGAGTCTCACAAGGGATAATTGGCTATGCTTAAAATAGCTTACAAGAGCAGTTAGCTTAGTACTCAACTATGAACCTAAAATGTCTTCAACTCTTTTGAATACTGGCTCTGTGAAATTCAGCTTTTCCTAAATCCCAATAAAACCAATCTATTACTATTTCACCCCAGATCTCTAACACCTCTCAAAACAGCTTCAAAATAACTGCTCTCAATAACATAGATAAAGAAGTCATACCTCATACCAAGTTAGCAGGCATCACAAGTGATAATCAACTGAAATGTGATCTTCATATACAAAACTCTATAAAAACACATCAAAAACTCAGTATGCAGTACAGATTCAAAAAGTTCATCACCAACTCCTCCAGAGTCACAGTGGTGAACACATACTTGCTACTTTCTCTACTGTATGCCCCACCAACTCTTAACAATATTCAGATCTCCTTCATCACAAAACTAGAACTGTGGCTAGATTTGCAACCAATCTGTCAGATTAAGGTCATCATTGCTGTGCCTGAAAACACTAAACTGGCATGAGTTGCCCAATTTCCTGAAGTACACTCATCTTCTACTTACCCACAAAATGTTATGTAATCCTCTCCACTGTCCATCCATTAGTAAGAAATTTTCTAACTATGCATTTAGGTGGAGTATTTGTTGAGTTAGAAGCAGGTTTCCTCAGTGCTGTATGCCCCCTTTCAATTCCAAATGAAAGTCCCTCTTTCAAGTCTAAAAATTCAGGAATCCAGGTTGTTAAGAATGAAATAATGTCTTCTTCAGTGTTTTCAGGCAGACCAAAGATCATTATGTTGTTTCTTCTTTCCCTGTTTTCTAAGTCATCTATTTTGTTAAGCAGCCAAGTGTTCTGTTTAAGCAGAAATTCGTTTTGGAATTCTTCCTTTTTGAGTCTCCCTTCAATGTCATTTGGAGAATTTTCTATATTTGTTATTTTTGTATGGTGTTACTGTAATAGTTCCTTAAGAGTATCAGTCTGTTTTTGAGAATTTAATTTGAGGTTTTCTAAGTCATTTTTAAAGCCATCCATCTTCAAAGATAGCTCATGTAAGGCAGAAACCTGCTTCTAACTCAACAAATACTCCACCTAAATGCATAGTTAGAAAATTTCTTACTAATGGATGGACAGTGGAGAGGATTACATAACATTTTGTGGGTAACGTTTAGTCTCTCCCTCTTAAGCAGGGTTTTTCCCAACCCCCTGGTTAATTTAACAATTGCAACAACTTTTAAAACCCCCATATGCTTAAATGTTACAGTAATTGCTGCAGAAAATTGTAACCTAAACAGACATTTCACAAC
The DNA here is from genome assembly GCF_019279795.1 of Protopterus annectens. NCBI lineage: Eukaryota > Metazoa > Chordata > Ceratodontiformes > Protopteridae > Protopterus > Protopterus annectens. The sequence goes on along the minus strand of NC_056727.1, from coordinate 1,127,145,829 downwards.
GGTTAATCTCATACCTACTGAGTGTTACAGTTCCCAGAATTATTTCTGTGTACTTCCTAGCAGATCTACCAATCTTATCATTAGTATCCACCTCTACTGATTGTTTCTTGTCAAGCCTTTTTACTACCTGCTTCAACCCGCTCCGTTCGCCCTGTGGGCTCACTCCGCTCCCCTCCCTAGCCCCAATTCCCACCCACCCCCAGAGGTCCTAGCCTTATAGCTCCCTGGACACACCCCCTTCTATGATCTTCCAGTCCTTCTACTTCCCACTCTAACTGCCTCCCATCCCCACTCACACCCTTTCACAGCTATACACTCACACTTATTCTATTTCTCCCTCTAATTTACTCAACGTACCCCTCCTAAGTTTACTCCTTTATACACTAGAAATACCCACTCCCTTCTGTGTTTTACTCCTATCCCCGCTTCTGTTATCCTAAGTTGTTCTATACTTTTACTTAATGATAAAACACCCCTACTTCCTCCGCTCATACTCTTCTCACCTTTCTCTAATACGCCTACTCCTACTATGGCTCCATACCTGCCAACCCAGCTTTTACTCCCAAGTCTACTTTTTTTCCACCCTATGCTCAGTTTACTTCCTATCCATCTATGAGAAACCATTGTATGTCCAACCTTTCAATCCACATAAACACACTACAACATTTCTCATTCCACTTAATTCATATCCATATACTTCTTCTACCCCTAACTATCAACTACCTAAATTCCACAGATTTTCGCATCTCAAATATGTCTTGCCTTCTGTTAACAAAACTAAATTACTAACCTTTCTAAAATGTAACCTCACTATGAAACCTATTAATCTTACCCTTCAAGCTGGAGATAGCCACCCTAACCCTGATCCTACTTACCCCTCTCCCCTAATATCCATACTCAAACTCAATAACACCTTCCTAATAGGACATCTTAATACCCAAAGCATAAACAATAAAATACCCTACCTGCATTCCCTCCTTCACATACATTCATTTGACATTCTTTGCCTCTCTGAGACCTGGCTAAAGTCTTCCACTAAAGACACTGAGATTACTCCCCAAGGGTATAATATGGTAAGACTTGACCGTCCCAACCGCAAAGGTGGGGGTGTTGCAATTCTTTTTAAAAAACATCTGAAGATTACTACCCTTCCTGCCTCTCCAACTCAAGATAGTAAGGTAGAAGCAATCATTGCTAAACTCAAATTAAATTCCAAAAAATCCCTTTATATTATATGTATGTACCTACCACCTGGTAATAATATACCAATCCTCGAAAATTACCTTAGCTGGCTATCTGCCACATATCCCCAAGAAACCATTATACTAGGTGACTTAAACATAGACTGGAATAGCATTAATGCTGATAACCCTTCTTCTCATATCGACCTCCATGGTTTTACCCAAACCATTACCTCAACTACTAGGCTCAACAAACATAGCAATAGAGAAAGCATCTTAGACTGGATTCTCATAAACAAAGTCAAAGATAGTTACAAAGTAGGAACATTGCCAGATGATGTTAGCGATCACTCCTTAACATTCATAACCAGGGAAAAGGCAGATTGTGTAAACCCCTGCACTATAAGAAATATACGCACCATCAAACATTTTAACCCTGAACTGTTTCAGTCTGAACTAAGTGCATGTAACTGGAACCCCTTAAAAACACTCCCTCTCGAAAATGCAGTACTATACTTTAACTCTACTTTCTTATCCATTCTTGACATTCATGCTCCTGAACGCATCATTAGAATTAAATCTAAAGTAGCCCCCTGGCTCTCCCATGAAACCAAACAACTTATTCTCACTAGAAATAAAGTCTGGGCCACATGGAGATCCCACAGAAATAACCCTGATCTTCTACACTTCCGCCAGCTTAGAAATTTAACCAAAAAGGCAATAATAGCTGACAAAAAGAAATTCTGCTTCAATCTACAACAAACTCACCTTAATAATTCTAAACTTTTCTGGTCCTCAGTCAATAGACTCCTCTCCCCAGGAAGTTCTAAAACTCCTTCCCCACTTAATGCTGATCCTGATACCCCTCAACTAACTGCAGATGCCTTCAATACATTCTTCACTGAAACTATACAAGCTCTTGCTAAACAACTAAATGCCAACAACTCACACACACCTTGTAACCTTACAGACTCTTCCTTTAAATTCTCTCTACATCCAATCTCTATATCTTACATATATAGACTCCTTCTCAAACTAAAACCTTGTACCCCCTCTGCTGACAAGCTACCTTCACTCTTTCTACAAAAAGCTGCCAAGGTTATCGCATATCCTATTTCCATTCTCATAAATAGGACAATCAAAGAAGGAATCATCCCAGATATCTGGAAGGTCTCCCACATTATCCCACTCCATAAAGGTGGTAACTCCATAGACTACTCCAACTATAGACCTATTGCTCTCCTCTCTCCTCTGGCCAAAATTATGGAGAAATGTATCCATCATCAGCTTGTACAACACCTCTCTCTCCACAACATCATAGCTAACTGTCAACACGGATTCAGACCATATCATAGTACTACTACCGCCCTGCTTTCCTTTGTAGACACTATGAATCTGAACTGTAACAACAACTTACACTCTTCTGCCATCTTCATTGACCTCTCCAAAGCATTCGATATGGTTAACCACTCTTTATTAATCAATACTCTTGAATCCCTATCTTTTGATATCCCTGCCATTAGATGGTTTAATTCTTATCTTACAAACAGAAAACAAGCAGTTCTCTGGAATAACCACATTTCTTCTCTTTTGCCTGTTTCTATCGGAGTTCCACAAGGCTCCATTCTTGGCCCACTTCTCTTCTCCCTCTTCATTAATGATCTCCAAACAATAATCCCTCAAGCTACCTGCATTCAATATGCCGATGATTCCACACTCATCTGCTCAGCATCTTCCACCTCAGAACTTATCTCTCATACTCAAAAAATCTTTAATACCGTTGAAACATGGTTCTCTAGTAAATTCCTCTTATTAAATGCTAAAAAAACTAAACTTGTCCTCTTCACCCCCACTACCAAGACCCCCCCCTTAAACTTCACCATCTCCTCCAACAATGCCACTGTCATTTCTCCCGACTCTACCACTAAACTGTTAGGTATTACAATTGATAATAATCTCTCTTTCAGCCAACACATTAACAACTCCATAAAACTTGTCAATAGAAAAATAGGATCCTTATATCAGATTAGACCATTTCTGACACCTTCCACTAGAACTAGGATTGCTCACTCCCATCTTCTTTCTACTCTTCTCTATGCTTCTCCCATCTTTACCAACCTCAAGAAAAACAACCTTACCAAATTGGCTACCTGCTACAATAACATTGCTCACTTCGCTACAGGTAACCCCTACAGAACACACCACTGTCTCAACCTGAAACCACTAGGCTGGTTAGAGTTTCAAAACTATCTTGCAATCCAACAACTCACTATTGCCCATAAAATTCTGTACCAACCAAAGAACACCCCTATACTCTCTCAACTCATAATCCCCTATAACAACCTTAACTCTCTCCGCTCCTCTAATAAATTATTGACTAGTTCTATAAAATCTAATAACACTGCTGGTGACTCCCTTTTTACAAATTCAGTAGGTAAAAAATGGAACTTATTACCTAGCAACATAACAAAGATTACATCATTGCCTCTTTTCAAACAAAACATTAAACTGCACTTCCAAAACCACTGGCTGTGCTCCTGTAGTAAACCTGATTAACTTTCCACCACTTATACTCTACTTAGAACTACCTCCTACTTCCCACTGACTCTACCCTCCTCCAGGCTTTCTTCTTCTACTCCCACTTGTCTTCCAAATTACTTCTTTGCATGTTGACTGTCTTACTTGCTCTCCTTTCCATAACTTATCCCTTCTAACTTCCCTTATTCTCAGCTCTCTTCTCGCTCTCTTCCTACCCTGTATCTTTATCTTACAAAGTATTTTTATCTTTATTCAAAGTTTTTCAACTATGACTGTGTGTGGTAGCAATTATTTTATATAGTATCATTTAGTATCTTTATCATACAAAGTATTTTATGTTTGTATAAGGTTCTTTGGACTGTAACAGTGTGAACTGGTTACTAACTCATTTAGTAATAATAGGAAGCTGTAGAGTTATATATTTTTTTTTTCTTTGTCTTTTACGAACTTTCTTACAAACACTATGATGTTTTTCTTTATTGTATTCTGTGTGGAGCTTTTCTCCCCGGGCCTCTACTGAAAATGGAAATATCTCCAGCTAGACTAGCCCGGTCAACAAATGTAAAATAAAATAAATAAATAAAATAAAAGATGTCATCAATCACAGTTCTTTTTTCAAAGCAGCATCTGGATGAGAATTCATTGAATTGTTCATATTCAGTGACTCAATATATCTTCAAGTTACTTGACAGGAAAATTTTTGTATATCTCCACCAAAATTGATAGTTATGTAGATTAGTAGTCTGTCTATAGATTTCTGATGTTTTAAACTTATAAATAATACAATTTTCCCATATTATTATACTAGTTTATGGAGCTCTCAAAATTGACTGCTCTCAGTTGGCCATCTAGACTCCGCCCCTCCATCCATTAGTAACATTGTCAGACAGTACCTTCGTTTAACTACCCACTTCTCTCATCTAAGAAATCCATAACCCTAAAAATAAAAAAAAAATAAAAAAATAGATCATAGTTTATACTCCTGCATAGTAGTCAAAACCTGTAATAAAAGTCCTATGGGAATTAGGTCAACACCTACAACCCCCCCCCCTTTTAAGTATATCTTAAAAGAATACCTTCTCAGCACCAGGCTCTGTACCTGCCTTTATCCAGGTTGAACTGACCTGTTTATTTTCACCTTTGTATATTTTTTCTCTTACTACCTTCTTTTCCCTTTCTCTTCTGTACTCTTTCCAACTTGCAGTCTACTGTATACCCATCTCTTACTGCTTTTAGCGCCTACCCTTACTTCTTCTATTTCCTTCTTTATCATCTTATTTAAATCTTCTTTTACCCTCTTCTACACTACCTTTATTTGATCTCTCTTAACCCATAATATCCTTCTTACTCCCAAGTTTCTGTTTCCAAACACCCTGTACTTATTACTGCTTCTTCTTCTCTATAATATTTAAATATGCTTACATAATTATATATGCATATGTATGTTTTTGCCTACATCATATTTAATTGTATTTTTTTCTCTATTGATCTCATCAGTATAATTTAGTTCAGCTTCTTTTATGACTTGAATGTTTCCAAGATCGTGTGTGTGTGTGTGTGTGTGTGTGTGTGTGTGTGTGTGTATATAAATATAACCACACACACACACACACACACACACACACACACACACACACACACACACACACAGTTTACAATCACTTTGACCAAGTGCAGGGTACTGAGATGCAAATGTTTGAAGTGCACTTTGCAAATGTGCATAAAAACTAACCAAAAATGATTGACTTCACAACCACAAACGCTAGTGTGCATTTGTTGTTGTGAAGTTGATGTTCTGCATGGAGATCGCCATACAGTGGGGATCGGGAAATGCACCCATTTCCTCACTATAGCACGTTCTTGGAGTTTGTATATATAATTTGCAGGGGGTGTGGAAGGTCTAGGGGTACTTGCCCACCTGCAAAACATTAGTTGGATATGTCTGGCCAGTAAGCTACGCTGGCTAATGTCGACTATGCTGAAAATGGAATTGTTGACATAACCAGTTTCATCTTTGTGACTTTCCAATATTTGTAATTTCAAGTTTATTTGTCGAGTAAGTTATTACTCAATGGAATGCCTTTCAAGGTTTTGATGGTAAACCTATACACACACACACACTCACACACACACACACACACACACACACATATATATATTTATATATATATATATATATATATATATATATATATATAGATATACATACACACACATACAATTTGTATTATGTGTTATAGGTTAGTAGATAAATGTAGGCTAACTGCCCAGTACTATGTTTTATAAGTTTGTAGGTTCATAGTTGAATTCTAGGCTTGCTGCTGTTGTGGACCATTTTAAGCCTAACCAGTTTCCTTTTTTGTATTCAAATTAACCTTTTCTGATTTGGTTAGAGATTGAACTTGTCCATCCCATGGTCAGTAACTACATATTATCTATAGTAAGAATAACTGGAATCATACCATAGATAATCTAAAGGACCCCATGCATGCGATAAAGCATTTAGGAGCTGCTCTGTCCATTAGTAGTATGGGGGCAGTCCTAGGATAAAGTTTCTGTTTCCCATCCATAGATTCAAGTTGCGTATGGACAGAGTTGGGCTTTTTCATGTAGATGGTGAGTCTTTCCAAAGCAGTTGTATCATCTGTAAGCTATACTTGTCACTCCAAACCATTCTGTAGATGGTGCAAAAGAGGTTTAGATCCCTAAACCAAGTATTTTGGATGCCATTTGACTTGCTGGTGTGCAGTAAATCCATTAGTATTGCGTCAGAGGATGCCTTGTATGCCTAAATGTCTTACAGAGCTTTTATCCCTGAACCCCAGCTGAAAATGGGATTTATACCCAGGCAGACTTTCCTGGTAATCAAGTATCGCATAAATGAAATAAAAAGTTCAGCCAGCAATGGAGCATGAACAAAGCCAGGAGTCTGATAAGTAGCCTGTTCAGTGGTGTTTAGAGAAGGATGTTTGTTTAGGAATCTAACAGACAGGAGAATGGAAAAATGTATATTTTATAACAAGAAAATCGCTATGTTTAGCTTGAAAAGATGAATAGCTATTAGTGAAAGACTTGGAATGTGAATGGACTGTCCAGTTCTGTATTTGGAAATTGGTGACAACTGGGTTGAGACAGCATAAGATAGGAGTACAGCTGTCAGGGATGTTAAAGAGACATCCTAGTGAGAAAATGTTGGTATTTAATGCTCTCATGAGGAACTCAAGGACTCTCATGAGAAACATATCAGCTATGGCATTGGAACATATTAAACAATGTGTATTTGTGAATCAGTTAAAACTGCTCACGTCAGAGGCAAACCAGACAGTAGTACAAATGAATTCTATAACCTTAGAGGAACGTAAGATTGTGTTGATGGAAAAAGAATTGAAAAAATCACCAGGTCTGAATGGAATTCATTTGGATATTTAGAAGCTGAGTAGTGAACAATTGTTGGTTCATTGGAGTTAGCTAATAAGTAAACTTTTAATGATTTGGGAAGATTTGAAAACATGGGAAAGAAATGTCATTTTGATTACAGTGCATATAAAGGTATATACACCCCTGTTAAAATGCCAGGTTTTGTGATATAAAAAAATGAGGCCACAATAAATAATTTCAAAACTTTTCCCACCTTTAATGTGACCTATAACCTGCACAATTCAATTGACAAACAAACCAAATATGTTAGGGGAAAAATATAAAAAATAAAAAGAATGTACAATAAGCTGGTTACATAAGTGTGCACACCCTTAAACTAATACTTTATTGAAGCACCTTTTGATTTAATTACAGCATTCAGTCTTCTTAGGTACACACCTGCCATCAATTAAAGAGACTCTGATTAACCTCAATAAAGTTCATCTGTCCTAGTAGGATTTTCCCTGACATTTACTCAGTTGCCTGCTACAGCAAAAGCCATGGTTCACAGAAAGCTTACAAAACATGAAAGAGATCTCATTGTTGAAAGCAAAGTGTGGTATGATGGTATAGTGGACAAACTAGTGGCAAACTAACAGATAAAGAATGTGGACAAAGACTGATAGAGGAGATAGTGACACGTAAGTGGGGACAACATTTGACAGAGAGTGGTCAATTGGTAATAGAGAGGATTGCATTAGAAATAGGGGATGGAGGGTGATGCAAAAGGCTGGAGAATGCAATGATTGGGATAGGGAGGGGTAAGGAATCTTTGCCAAACCTTCCTAGAGGGGGTTTTACCCAGAAATCAATCACCTGTGTGGTTGAAATCATGGGTATACTCCACTTCTGGTGGCCCAGTGGTTGGAGCCAGCTGACTGCATCATACAGAGTGAGATGCTCCATGGTGCCATTGCAATCTCTGAGATGTTAGTCTTTCACAGTCCTCACCTGTTACTGCACTTTCCATTAAATGATGTGGGAGAGCTCCTCCAAACCACTCTGAGATGAGGAACCTTTGCCCCCCTCCTGAATAGCAGCAACAGAGACCACCAGTCACCTGCCCAGGTTTATTTCCACAGGGTGAACTTCAACACCCTGCAGAAACACAGGCCCGAAGGCACATCATTTGTTGAAGTGACTAAGATATCCCCTCACCTCTGCCTGCACCATGTTTCATCCAACAGAAAGAAACTAAATGGAAAAAACACAAACAATTCAAAAAATAAATAAGTAAAGAAGACAAGTACAATTGTTCCATTATCTGTTGCACACTTCATTAAAATATCCCACTACTGCCAGCAACATATTGTGCTTACTCTACCCTAAATGGTGCCTGACCCAACTCCTCTGGTAGGAAGTCCAGTCCTCATCAATCTCTTGTGGTAATGGAAAAGATAAAACAAACAGTAATGAGCACAGCATATCCTTGACAGCAGACAGAAATTGCAGCTACAGGAGTTAGCCAGTTATGGAATTGCTATTCCAATTACAAAATGCTTAGAATAAAAAGTATGCTTTCTCTCCCAAATCTTGACCTTCCACTAGTAGCGATAGTCTGGGTGGTGTTCTCTCAGGTCACGGTCTTTGGGTTGGCATTGCTTCACAGAGTAGGTTATGCCAGTGGCATCACTCACTACTCAGGCAAACAACTGCCAGGCATCTACTTTGTAAATGGGACAGTCATAGTCCTTCAACAGGAGCTTTTAATGGTCACTGTGCAACAGGTGTACAAAGATATTATACTCCTTGCTGTACCAGATGGGAAAACTGTCAAGATTCTGTGCTTGCGGAGATCATGTCCACTTACTGTGTCAACTCTAGAAGACAAATTAGTAACCAGGGTGCACAGCCATATATCATGGACACCCCATGACTCATATTGATGGGCAGCACAATGCCCATTGAAAATAATCCAATGAACATGGTCAGCAGCATGATGCAAAGGGACATCATTATGGCCAGGCCTCACATAAGTACGCACAATATGCCAACTCCCAGCCCATGGACAAGCAGGAATTAGCTCCTGTAATGAGGACTGGGGTGATAATGCATCACGTTATTAGTGCAGCTCAGAGATGACCACACAAAATCCTCTCATTAGCATAACAAATGTGCTATGATCCCAATTTAATATGATGAAAACCAAAAAAAAAACTATTTTGCAAGAGACCACTTTATGGCATACAACTCAAAGAATATGAATATAGTGCTTATCAGAGCTTACTGCCATATAGGGAAACTGACAACAGGTAGGATAACTGGTAATAGACTCTAGGATTACAATGACCATACAAGGATGCAAGGAATTGACATACACTGTCACAGGGCATAGCAGAGACTGACATGCTGGAGGCTCAGTGTGATAGGACACAGAGGACATACAGGACAGGTTGCGGTTTCACTGGGTGGGCTGACCTGACAGAGAACAGGGAACACAGTCAGGTTCTATCACTCTCCTGTCATATTGGTGAAGCACCATGCCATGGACTGCATGACATGATACAGGAGATTTTGCATCTCCAGTACACCAGGCACAGATTGCACTATTTGTACATGTCCAATGGACACCGATCATGGCTTGCATACTCACAGGCTTCACTTTATGCCTCAATGTCAGATCAGTTATACTAGTCAGTGCACAGGACTGTTGCTACTCTAAGGGTGTTTAGGACAGTATGGAATCAACAGCTATACATACTCACATACTCTGCTCCACATGAGTAAACCACAGTTGTATATGTCTGGGCACAACACTGAAGGAATGGCAACAACTGGAAAAATTGATCATACAGAAGACAGAAGTGCTACTACAAGCCCTACACAGATACCAGATTTATCCTTGGGAAGCTTAACACAGACAGGGCCTTCCAGGACCAGGTGTGAACGAGCCTGGTGAAGGACATCAATGCAATGAGCAGACATAATGGCAAAATAGTATAACAGTATCACTGATAAATTAGTCAATGGCAGGACAAAGACACAGGACATGGACAGGTTGTCCAATTGGGTAGATCCCTATCACAGACATATCTCACAGAAAGTGTGTGTATATGGGAGATTCCTAGCATTTTTCATGGGGTAAATTGTGAGAACCCCAATACCTGGTGGTGGTGATTTGTATGTAGAAACTGAGCTGGTGACAACTGCCTCAAGTGTCTGTAGGGGATGCATCATTGTGTAGCACCATGTACATTCCTGTAGAATAGTAACTCACATCTGTGAATGGTTTACTCAGACAAACACATAAGCATTGATGTCACCCAGTAACATTTTGGCTAGAAAAGTGATAGCCTGTTTACACATACATACCTTGTAATGCAGGTTATGTACATGATTGAGGTGTAGCAGTCTGTGCCCCATATATTGGTGATAAGAGTCACAAGTATGATTCAGCATTTTCAGTCTTACTTTATCAGTATGCATTTACAGGTTCCATTGGGAAAGAATTCAGCAGAACAGGTCAGAACATGCTTGATGTCAGAGTGTCACCAGTGGTTAACAGTGATGGCACCATGAACACAGCAAACCCTGATGACACACTGGCACTGTCAGCAATGCTAAAAGTGGAGGGTACACTATCATTGCCTTCAGCTGGGGCAATTGTGGAGGGGCAGGATGAACTTTCAGCATCACTACTGTTCACTGAAGGTTGTTCTATCCAGGTCAACCCCACACTTGATATATAGTTGTCACCAGCACAGATGGCATCAGAGAAACACACTGCATTAGAGGTGTAGACACAAGCAGAGTGGAGTGGTTTGCAGCTGGCCATCACTGCCATCACTGTCATGACAACAGGACCTTCCCAGACATGGGGGTCACTCTTGGCATTAATCAGTGGATGTGCATATCAGTGATCCTGACACAGACAGCTAGCACTCACACCATCTCAGAAACATTTACATGCTGCATGACTTGTGTGAGGACCTGCAGCAGTTGCAAAGATGGCAATGCATTCTGCTATGGATGCACAGTGACATGGAATAGAATGACCACAACCTGTTGAAACACTGTTGACCTGGTTGGAAGCGATTGGTGCATCTATGCTGATAAGTGCAATCAGCTACCATGGTAATGCTAGATGACAGATGTGCATCATAGGATCAGACTGTATAATTACAGAGATGGCACACACCATTCTAGAGATGGCTTCACTGTCTACTCTGCCCATGGTTGCCTCTGCCCCTAGGTATAGACACTCCTATTCTAGTAGTAGATTCTCTTCTGATTCCCTCATGGGTACAATCCACAAGCCAAGTCAATCAGAGTCCCACAGTTCAATGCAATAATGCTCCTCTTGTAGCCCTACCATGAACATCACACACCCATACCTATACACATGGTCATGAATAATGACATTCTACTGGAATACCATAGCAGAGACCAGGGTGGGGTTATCTTACATGCTCCCAATAGAGTATTCTATCCCTTGGCTTGGATGCCTCTATTCCTCACATTGTGAGGCCACATGGTACACACAACAAGCACCTATGGAAGCTGAATGCCATTACCGGAGAATGTGATCCCTGCCACAGCAATGTGTTAGCCATGGGAATATATGTCATATTTACCACCCATAACCCCTCCATCTCACCTCGCAATACTGTTCCTTGTCACTGTGTCCCACCTCATTTTTGCAAATGATGATGACTGTTCCTTGCCCACCTCTGTGCCATGTGTGGATATGGTAATGTCTGATACACAGCATGGGCAATCAATACACTGTGTTGTTTAGATAACCTGGGTGTACTACTATATGCATTAGTTTTATTCTACATTTGTACTGTTGCAGCCCAAAGTACCAGATGGCACCTCTTTGCCAGTGCCTTTCTCATAGTTTACCTGCCTCTAACCTGCATGGGTTCCCAGTGCAGCTGGTTCCTCCAATGAGTCTTCGTGTACCTCCTCCTCCACTGCTGCTACAGGTATGTCAGGCAGTCCCATGGTGTTCCAAATTTGTAACAGTTTTTATAGCATCATGTTATGAAGTGTGATGCAGACCACCAATATCTTGCCACAGGTTTTTATAACATTCTGCAGTGTACCACCAAATGTATCCAAACAACAGAAGTGGTGCCTCAGTTGTCCAAACATATTCTTAGTAATGTTACATGTCTGTGACAGTGCAGTGTATCATATTCCACCTCTGCCTCAGTTTGGGGACTGTGGGGGGTGGTTATTAATTATGGTTCTAAGACATAAACTGCATCACCTGACACACAACAGTATATGCCATTATGAGTGGTCTGATACTTATGTAAATTACACCAGCCTATCAGAATCCCTGTGGGTGGCAAAGTGTGCTCTTAACAAACAGATGACCCTGATGAAAGTCATCCTGCACAAAGTACTAGTATAGTCCACATGTGTGCCAAGTGGTGGAAATCATGGCAGCCGACAGAATGATGCACAACTATATTGTTTATAATTCACTGTGCAGTACACACCACTTGGCAAGAAATGCAGTGTACGTCCTTCTACTGTATAGGGGATTCCATGTGGAGCAGGCAGGGCCTTGATGGCAATGCAGATATAGTCAATGGCCCCAGGGCATCAGGATAATAGGTAAAATCATACTACCCACATGATGATATTTTTTGAATCTGCTATCCATGAAAAATAAATATGCTCTTCTATGTGCTACAGCATTACATCAAGGAATTCCTATAAAATTTGTGAGAACGATGCCTTTAAAATTTGTAATGTGTCCCTTGTTGGATGCTGATAGGTCCCCATGCCAAGGATGGTTATTTCTACACAAATTTTTATGTCTACTGATATATGCAACCCACATGTCTGCCATGATTCCATGTGAGGACAGTACATCTACTAACTCTGATATGATGTCTGTGTTAACACAGAAGTAGTCAGCAAAGCCCTGGCCATGGATGTGATGGTATGTCAGCTGCTGAAGGATTTTACTGAAATGCAAAGGTTTGCAACTTGCAACATCACTGACATTGGCTCCCATGATGGTCATTGATACATGCTGACCAGCTACAGCAGATGCTGCTTCTAGTACTTTAGCTTAAGTGATAAACCTTAACACTGAAAAAGATGCTGCTCAAAAAAACTGTTTGCAACTGCTCATCATGCTAATGCTACCCATTACAGTGACATTTCAATTGCATCATTTGCATGCACAATGACGCTCATTAGTACCTTGAAACTCATATGCCTGACATTATTGGATCATTTGCATGCCAGACATACTGCACTACTTTCCTGCAGTGTAGTTCTGATAAATGTGTCTCTAAATTGCTCACCCTGCGCATTGCTAGTCATCACACTGTTTTGCCAAGCATCTACTTTATAAAGTGGAGGGAACTCATAGTCCTTTAATAGGTGCTCCTGATGGAATTATTTGTTTCTGGATACCGAATGATATTTTGATTTTTTTTGTCAAGTGATTTATGTAGGCTTTTTTCAGATTTTTGAACCCATTTCCAAAAACTTTCATTGAAGTGGTGAATAGAAAACTGTGTGTGGGCAGGCCCTCAATCACAGGGTGGCTGAGGAAAAGAGTTGTTTATGTCAAAATAAGTGAGAGGGGATAGAATCCCTGACTTGGACTATTTTATTTTCAGGTTATGCAATTGAAATGATGTTATTTTTATACAACTGTCTATAAAGCTGATGTGATTGGAGATGCTTGATAATAAATAGAGGGTTTTCATGTTTAAGTGGTGTGATGCCAGTTTAGGGGAATTATTGATAATATGTTCCTAAGAAATAGGTAAGATCAGTTTAAGAAATGGTTTAAAATAAGATTTATAGTAAGTGGCTTGATGAAGGGATTCCAGTAGTGGTTTGAGGCAGAGATGGGCAACATGAAAATTTGGTCTGACAGTGGAGGATAAAAATGCATATTTTAATATATAAGTATCAGTTATGGAATAGAAAGAGTATTTCAACATAATGTAAGCCAAGATAAAATGAAATTTGTCAGAAGGGGCATATATATGCCAGATTATTGGGCAATGCCTAATATCTTGGAAATAAGAGTGAAATTAAAAAGACAAGGCCAAAGGATTCTACAGATTTAAGCAAACGAAGTGCAGGCAGAGGAAAATGGTCTAACTGGGCAAACATAATAAAGTATTGTGTGACTTTAAAGAACCTGAAAGAAATAACTTAGTGGAAGGCTGAGTTAAATTAGAAAGGACTTGCTATACAACGGAAGACTCGGAATATATATGCTTGCTTCTTAGGTACTTCACAAATTCATGTTTTGCATCTTTGCCTGGAAGTGTCTTAATCATTATGTCAATATCACAACCACAATCTAAAGAATGTTTCCTAGCGCAGATGACTGGTGTTAGGGATGTGGTTAAGGTGAAAGAAGAGATGGGATGCATTTTTATTGGGATTCTCATCTGCTATGCTCATATAAAACTATGAGGAGGAGATTCATCTGCAGCCACAGTGTACTTTTTGTGGAAAATGAGAGAAACCTTCTATCTAAACAGAATTAGCAATCATTCTATAGCATTATGTTATCGGCTAAGAAGGTAGCCACAAGAAATCAGAAGCCTAGAAAGGCACTGAAAGTGTAAGACTTGAAGCAGGTAACAGTTGGCAGAGGCAAGAAAGAGAGATTGAGAGAGAGAGAATACAACAGGGTAGGGAAAGGCCACTCAGAAATTTATAATTACATGGATGCCCTAGCTTCAGTATTTAAATTATTGAGAAATAGGATGATATCCTAAATAAGAGGAATAAAAAAATGTCCATGGTTAGCACCAACTCTTCTCCCTCTGAACAGAATAAAGTGAAGAGCGGAAAGCAAATAAGCAAGCTAATTGCCAGTAGAAAATCAGAATGACTAAATAGCTATTTTGGGATAGCAGCATTTTTAATTTCCTTGATGGAGTGTTGGTGTTGGTTTATATGCTAGCTAAATTGTTGCCTTGTCACCACATTTATCACAGTTTTGAAGCAATACAACAACCCCCCACCCCCACCCCACCCCCAAAAAAGTAGAATGTTGAGCCACAGGTAGTCAGCCAGCTTTAATAGAGTGGTTCAATTAGGTTAATTTTTATGTGCTCAGACCACAGCTTTGACAAACATACTCTGTTATTAGTAAATTTTGAGTATTGTCAAATGATTATTGGTCGACGTATGAACCCATTACCCAAGACAAGTTGGAATACTTGGCAATAATCTTTTTTAGGTAAATACTGGTAATAAGTTAAGAGAACTTGTAAGATGTGGGGAGATGGAGCTAAAATTGCAGAGTTTTTATTTCTTCTAGTTGATTGGCCAATGATAGATGAGGGTCTACCAGTGGCTACGATATGTATATCTCTGCAGAATTTTAGTTGCATCCAGAGTGCATAAGGATTCATCCTAGTCTGTAGGTACTTTGCCAAGTCTGAGCTTGGTATCAAATATCATAGCTTTTGCTTTACTAATGGATCTGTACTTCTTCAGCAGTGAACCAGACATGTTCAGAGTGAAAGCTCTGAAATGAGAAGTATACATAACTGTTAAAACAAAACAATCTGCATAAAGCAGTCTGTCTGTGTGAGAAGGTTCAGGAGAAGAGAATTAATGAACTGAGTGAACAAAATAACGGACCAAGGGCAGAGCCTTGAGGTACACCCCTTTTAAGTAGGTCAGGGAAGAATTAGACATACACTGTCTGGACTCTAAAGGAACAATTATGTAGGCATCTGGATAACCAGCAGGCAATAGCAGAATGTGACCCAATTTTATTAGCTGAACATGAAATAAGGAGGAAGACACCAAATAGAAAGCTACAGACAGGTCAACAAGTTGTTACCTGCTGAGCCACTAATACTATTGAGTCCATAGTCTTCTAAATGGTGTTGGTACTCTACGGGAAAGCAGCTGAGCTACTATAGCCCCTATGAAAACTAAACGGTGTTCATCACACAACAAGGTGTGAGAGTATATGCAGTCTTTAATTTCACTAAATGTTGCTGTTTCAAGCCATTCATACTGTTAGGTGGAAAAGCAGATAAATCAATATCTAATGGTCTTCTTTTCTAAGGAAGACTCCAAGTTATCAGTATAACATAGCTGTATTAATCCAGGGAGGGAAATAATTTAAAGCAAACTATATCTGAGGAATTCATATTAGTTTAGGTTATGGGTGCAACTATAGCTGTCTTTCATGGAAAAAGGGTTTGCCTTTTCAACTTGTTGATGAATGAGTCACAGATTTGTCAAGACGTTCTGCTCCAGATTCAGGCAACACATAAAGTGGTTTGTCATTAAAAAAAAATTAGCAAAAAGCAAAGGAAGAAAACACAAAGTAGGGATTTGGGTGGTCAGTGTGTGATGAGAGATTGAGATCAGTAAAGGAAAAGCTGCTAAAGGAATCAATCAGCAAAGAACTTAGCCATAGGAATTGGGTCTTTACAGGATTTTCTTTTGATATCAGCAGATTAAAGCAGGAAACTTGTATTCTGCCTTGATAAGTTTGGTACTTAAATGAGTGTGTGTGTGTACGTGTGTGTGGTGTGTGTGTGTGTGTGTGTGTGTGTGTGTGTGTGTGTGTGTGTGTGTGTGTGTGTATGTGTGTGTGTGTGCGTGTGTGCGTGTGTGCGTGTGTGTGTGTGTGTATGTGTGCAAGTGCCCCATACCTTGTCCCTTATCATAAATGGGTGATGCAGTTCAGGGGTAATCAAAATACCTTCTTTGCCTCCACCTATAGTTTGTCTTCCATGGACAAGAGAAAAAAGAGAAAATGTTTCAGAGAAGATTATATTTAATGGATGCCAATACAACAGGCAGGTTATAAATGGCATTTGTAATAAATAATCTAAAAAAACATCATTCCATGATACTTATTTTTCAAACTAGTAACTATCTGACAGCAGTCAATAAAGGAAGAATCTTGGACCACTGCAGCTGTCAGCACTGCTGCACCCTTAATGAATCTGATTCCCTGTCAGGGCCAGATCTGAAATGCATGCCTCAGTACAAACAACAGTCTATGTCAGGCAACATGCTGGTTGCAAAATTGTGGAAATATGCCAAGATGGGAAAAAAAACAAATGCTTCCTTATTTACTGGGAATTCAGATATTTGTGTACCTACAAAGGAATTTACCACATGCAGTAGTTCTTATTATATTTACAGAGATTAATTATTTTTTATACACTGGTTATGTTTCTCAGGTTTAAGCTGCTAGTGAGGACAAGCAAAACACCCAAGGACCATCTTATAGGGCCATGTAGACTACAACATTATACAGTAGTGCTAGGATCCAACTGTTAAATCACAGATCAAAGAGAAGTTAAAAGAATCAGGGTGGCTCTCAAAGAGAGTAACATCAAAGGTGTTGGAGAACACTATACAACAGTTTGGGAAAATAAAGACACACAGAGGGAAGACTGAACAATACAACATAAATCCAAACAGAAGGGAGCAGAAAAGAGCTTGAAAAGTAAAGACCCTAAAAAAAAAATGTATTATTTCTTCAGTCAATAAGGAAGATAAAAGTGTGTGTGTGTGTGTGTGTGTGTGTGTGTGTGTGTGTGTGTGTGTGTGTGTGTGTGTGTGTGTGTGTGTGTGTGTGTGTGTGTGTGTGTGTGTGTGTGTGTGTGTGTGTGTGTGTATATCCACCTGTGTGTGTGTGTGTGTGTGTGTGTGTGTGTGTATATCCACCTATCTAAAACAATGCTGCATATATATATATATATATATATATATATATATATATATATATATATATATATATATGTATGGGTCTACTTCATTTTATTGAAAACTCATTTCACTGAAACTCATTTAGTTGAAAACTCATTTCACCGAAACTCAGCTGCCTAAGCACAATTCATTGAAAGTTCACTTCACTGAAAACTCATTTCACTGAAACTCATTTAGCTGAAAGGTATATGCACTGTTCCCCACTGCAGTGCAATCCTGGAGTTAGTATATATAGTAAGGGGGCGTGGGGGGCACAGCTCCCCACATTTGGGAGTGTGGTGGGCATAGCCCCCCACATAGTTTGGGTGTATATTGTCTTCTGGAAAGAAGAAATTGCCTATATGTTAGTTAGTTTTAAACTATATGTAAATGTATTTTTAGGTTTGTAAGCAGTTAACAAGATTGCATTTATTCCATATAGCATGATACTGCATTTTATATTAGGAATCGTGTATTTTATAAGCTGTTTCTTTAAAAGATCTGTTTGTTGATTGCCTAATTATTTAATTAATTAATCATTTGATTGGGTTTAATTAAGTGGTTACTCAACTATATAAGCTTGCAGTATTTGACTTGATGCCATGGTCTGAGGAAGCGTATCTCTGAATATGCGAAAGCGCTTACCGTTTGTCTAATAAAATATACTGTTTTTATTTATTTCGTGGTGAGTCTGAAGTTTTCTGTTACTATTTATCGTTTTATATTTACTGAGGACTCTCTGGCTGGTGTTGGATTTTCTTTTGGATACTTCTTTGGCTTTTAAAACTTACTCCAGCACACAAACATGGCAAATCCCAACATAGAATTGGATTACAACCCAGAACCGAGGATCTTTTCCAGCGAGGACCAATGGACTGCCATAACAGGACACTCACAGAATCCTTTATTGGCTCTGGACTTCAATGTGCCTATCTCAGCACCTGCTGCTGAAACTATTGAAAATATTGAAACCTTCAACATCAAGGTAAAACAACTAGAAAATGACTTGTTTAAACTTCAACGTTTAATTTGGCAACGCAAGCACATGGAGGCTTGCCTTCATTTTCGGTTAATTCCTAGAGGCATGCGTATACTATGCATGCCGACCTATGGGGACAGTCATCCTGTTTTATTAAAAAAGTGGCAGGAAATTAAATTAGAGGCTGGTTACAAATATGTGCAACTTCTAATTGACTATTTCAGTCCCCTTGAGAGTCAATTGTTGGCTCAGGTCAGCTCACTTAACAAAGAAATTAAAGACAGTTTTCGTGAAGAGTTTTGTCAAAAAAGACTTGACTCCATGTATGGACAGGTAAATAATTATGCCTTAAAACTACAACAAACTAAGCATCGAAAACTACAGCGTGATCATAGGGACTTTGCTACTGGTAATGTCTTTATTTGGCCGAGGAGAACAGACCGGGTTTCACAGGCTGAAAATTATATTCCAAATTCAGCGCCTCTTGAACGTACGCTTATTGCGTTGAATCCAGTTGGTTCATTATCTTCAGCCTCAGCCATTGCTTCTACCAGCGAAGTGTCTGATGAAGCATTTACCACACCTCCAGAACTACCAACAACCGTAGATTCAGCTACGGCTTTTTCCACGCCATTACTGAACCAGGAGGCAAATCGCAACCTAGGAACAACAAGAAACATGGGAGCTATACGCAAAACTGTAGCAGCAGATAACTCTCATTTTTTACCGCTTCCCATCAGGAAGACTGTCTTTCCACGAGACCGGGCAGACAGCTGGGAAAGGAAAAAACGCAAACTTTCAGGGGAAACTTTTGTACAGCAAAGGAGAAGGCAGAGACCTTAGAGCCACTCTTTTTTAACTTGTCAAGGTATGTACTTACACCTTATGATATGAGCCTTTTAAATAAAGGGCTCTCTTTTGTCCCTTCACAGGGAAGTGATTTGGCAGATTTATTAACTGACGTTTGCATGTTTGGCAGAGCAGTGGCTCTGAAACTTTATTTTAAATCTAAAAGTTCAGAAACTGAGAATTCTACCTTACCAAAGATCCCCCAGCATAAGGAAAAAAGTACTTTCTTTCCACCGATACCAGCTCATGTTGACTGCTTTATAAAAACCTGTGAGCAAGATTTATATGATTATTTTTATGAAGGTAAAAGGAAATGTGCTTATTTTAACATGACAGACAATGAGAAAAAATCTTTACATCGTTTCTTGAATGATCCCTCACTAATGTTGAGACCTGCTGACAAGGGAGGGGGCATTGTATTGTTCGACACAGAGCAATATGTACATCTTATGTCCACCATGTTAAATGATGATTCCACTTATTCTATGATAGATCAAGTGAAACTGTTGACAATTATTAATTATGTTCACGATACACTGTATGATTTACTCATGTGTCGGCAGATCACCAAAGAACTGTATGACTTTTTTTATAATGAGTATCCACAAACACCTGTGATTAAAGGACTACCTAAGATGCATAAAAATGTTCTCCCCCCCTCACTAAGACCCATAGTGTCAGGCAGTAAATGGTCTACTGAGAATATTTCCATCTATCTAGAAGATACATTAAGGCCAATAATATCAGAAATCCCAAGTATTCTAAAAGATACATATGAGCTCATAGAATTTATAGAATGTATGGACACTGAGTTAGTAAAAGACCAGCATGTGTTAATCACTATGGATGTTCAGAGTCTTTTTACTTGTATACCTAATGAAGAAGGGATACAATCAGTAAGGGAACTGCTGCAGATATTTCCATCTTTTGATAGAGATAAGGAAATACTCATATGCCAACTGTTAGAATTGGTGCTATACAACAATGTATTTAGCTTCAGGGGATGCCTATTCTTACAAGAGTCAGGAGTGGCTATGGGCACCCCCTGTGCTAATACATACGCCAATTTGGTTATGTACCAGTGGGAGAGACAATTTGTATTCAATCACTAGTGGTTTGGTAGAGTCCTACTGTACAGGCGTTTTGTGGATGATATTTTAATAGTTTGGGATGGCACCATGGAAGAATTTAATTCATTTAAGGAATACCTTGAGTCAACAACGGATTTTTTAAGATTTACTGTTGAAGCATCCTATGATGCGGTGGACTTTCTAGATGTTACTTTGGACATTAGAGGGGGTAGATTGACACCAAAACTCCATAGAAAGGCATGCTGGAAAAACACTATATTGCGGTTTGATAGCATGCACCCACGTCACACTTTTAGTGGCATAGTTAAAAGCCAGTTTCACAGAATTTTAAGATTATGTAAAGGTAAAACTGACTTAACCCTAGAAGCTGATAGACTGGAAAAGATCTTCACTGACAGGGGCTATAACAAGGATCTTATCCAACGTACTAGAGAGCAAATTCTGGGAGATGCTCCAATACAAGGCAGAGAAATTAAAACTGGAGTTCATGCAGGTACCTGCATCAAGAAGTATCCTAAGGAAATATCTGAAAGGTTGCATTTTTTAACTAATTATACTAATGACTTTCTCTACATAAGAGATATTATTTTAAATAATTGGAAAATTTTGATCATAGATCCACCAACCTTAAAACTTGTAGGTAAAAGGCCACTGTTTACATACAAAAACAACAGAAGTCTAAAAAGACTTCTGTGTGATAGATTACCTGCTGAATTGTTAGTAAGCCAATTACAGCACATTAGGTATGGCACCTACCCATGCAATCGTTGTAACTACTGTAAATATATCTCCAGGGAACAGTTGTTCATACATCCTACTTTTAATTTTTCTTTTGCCCCCAGGTATGAGGCCACCTGTGAGACAGTAGGTTTAATATATTTAGCAACATGTGAATCCTGCCCTGCCTTCTACGTTGGTCTCACCAAGAGAAAATTAAAAAACAGGATCTACAACCACCAATACGATATTAGAAATAAGAATGAACTAAATGCATTGGCTAGACATGTCTTGTCATATCCTAATCACTCTTTTGTTTTTAGGGTGCTACAAGTTGTAGAGCAGAGCAGTAGAGGCGGAGATTATATGAGCCTCTTAGAAACAAAATAATTGTATTGGATTTTTAAGCTGAGGGGGCATCATCCCCCAGGTTTAAATACATATGTCTCCCTGAGGTCACATCTTGCTTCACGTAGATAATATTTGTTATAGCCCATGATCAAGTTTTAGGTTGAATTTAGATTTGTACTGACTGTACAGTTTCTTGTAGATAGATATATATATATTTGTCTTTATGCATAGTTATTTAGCGTACATAACTATTTATGTACATTTATATATATATTTTGTACATATGTATACATTTTTAATGCATATACATACATATTTTACCATAGTGTCATATGTTTTAGATAAGCAGAGTTCATGCTGATTTTAATAATGTTATTCATATGCATTAATTATTTAAGTGTGTTTAATAATTTATATATTAATAGTTTTCATCTGTATATAAATTTATATATAGGCTGTACACATGAGTGCCTATATGTTAGTTAGTTTTAAACTATATATAAATGTATTTTTAGGTTTGTAAGCAGTTAACAAGATTGCATTTATTCCATATAGCATGATACTGCATTTTATATTAGGAATCATGTATTTTATAAGCTGTTTCTTTAAAAGATCTGTTTGTTGATTGCCTAATTATTTAATTAATTAATCATTTGATTGGGTTTAATTAAGTGGTTACACAACTATATAAGCTTGCAGTATTTGACTTGATGCCATGGTCTGAGGAAGCGTATCTCTGATTACGCGAAAGCGCTTACCGTTTGTCTAATAAAATATACTGTTTTTATTTATTTCGTGGTGAGTCCGAAGTTTTCTGTTACTATTTATCATTTTATATTTACTGAGGACTCTCTGGCTAGTGTTGGATTTTCTTTTGGAGTCTTCTGGAAAGAGATATTCATTCAACTTGTAAGCATCCATGTCTATGGTTTACAATGTTCAAAATAGGTGGGGAGGGGGCTACAACCCACACACACACACCCTTACTAAATATGTATATATATATATATATATATATATATATATATATATATATATATATACATATATATATATATATACATGTATGTATCTACTAACTCCAGGATTGCACTATAGTGGGTAAAAAGGCATATACCTTTCAGCGAAATGAGCATCAGAAAAATTAGTTTTCAGTGGTGAGCTTTCAGTGATTTTTGCTTAGGCAGCTGAATTTCAGTGAAATTAGTTTTCAGTGAAATGAGTTATATGGATCTACTTAATTTCATTGAAAACTCATGTCACTGAAACTCATTTCATTGAAAACTCATTTCACTGAAACTCAGCTGCCTAAGAAAAATTCACTGAAAGCTCACTTCACTGAAAACTCATTTGACTGAAACTCATTTGACTGAAGGGTATATGCCTTTTTCCCCACTATAGTGCAATCCTGGAGATAGTATATATATATATATATATATATATATATATATATATATATGTGTGTGTGTGTGTGTGTGTGTGTGTGTGTGTGTATATATATATATATATATATATATATATATATATATATATATATATATATATATATATATATATATATATATATATATATATATATACATAAATATATATATATATATATTTAGTAAGGGGGGGGTTGTAGCCCCCCCACCTATTTTAAACATTGTAAACCATAGACATGGATGCTTACAAGCTGATTGAATATCTTTTTCCAGAAGACAATATACACCCAAACTATATGGGGGGCTATGCCCACCACACTCCCAAATGTGGGGAGCTGTGCCCCCCAAACCCCCTTGCTATATATACTAACTCCAGGATCGCACTACAGTGGAGAACAGGGCATATACCTTTCAGCGAAATGAGTTTCAGTCAAATGAGTTTTCATTGAAGTGAACTTTCAGTGAATTGTGCTTAGGCAGCTGAGTTTCATTGAAATGAGTTTTCAATGAAATGAAGTAGACCCATGTTATTTATATATATATACATGCATACATACATACACCCACATAGGCACACACACACACACACACACACACACACACACACACACACACACACACACACACACACACACACACACACACACACACACACACACACACACACAGGGTCTACGTTCAGCTACTGAATAGTAGAAAATTTGAACTGTGAAACATCAAAAGTAAAACAGCAAAAGGT
Source organism: Protopterus annectens (assembly GCF_019279795.1). Classification (NCBI taxonomy): domain Eukaryota; kingdom Metazoa; phylum Chordata; order Ceratodontiformes; family Protopteridae; genus Protopterus; species Protopterus annectens. Next base: position 1,127,121,878 of record NC_056727.1, on the reverse strand, counting down.
GAAAGGGACAATTATTGAACAATGGCAACTTTGAAAAAAAAATACATCAAATGGCCATAGTCAGCCACATCGCACACAAAACCAACCAAAGTGGGGGGGCTGTGCCACCTACACCCCCAACACCCCAACTATATATACCAACTCCGATATTGCACTACAGTGGGGAATAGGGCAAATTTGAAAGGTTTCCCTTCATTTACCTTATGCTTTGCATTACTTCCTGGTTGTTGGCCAACTATGGCCATTCAAGGTTTTTTTTTTTTAAATTGCCATTATTCGATAATTGTTCCTTTCACTGTTTCATGTTCATTATTTCGAGGTTAAAGTTTTGTACTCTTAGTTAGCCAAATATGGACCCCCCCAACACACACACACACATATGATAGAAAGACAAGCAGAGTGATAAGGTTGGTAAAGGAAATGGTTAGAAAGTAAAAGAAATGGTGGACCTGCCACATTAGCAGAGGCACTGGAAGCTGTTGAAGGCTGGGGGGGGGGGGTGGAGGGTGAGAGGGGTATTTAGTGATCTAAAAAGGGAAATTTTTAAAACTATCTACAACATAAACATAGGTTAACTAGAACATTTTACACTTAGCCAATTTCCCTTTTGGTGCTTAAATTAACATTTCCTGATTGTTCTTACCCATCCCATAGGTGATAATTGTATATTAGCTCTAGTGAAAATAACTGTGATTATGCCATAGATAATTTAAGGGGACCCATGTAAGGGATGCAGCATTTAGGAACTGCCTCAATCCATTGGTAGCATAAGCAGCAGTCCTAGCATGCAATTGTTTAATACCCATCCTTAGATCCAAGTTGCATTTGAATATGGACAGGGATGAACTTTGTTTTACTTGAATGAAGAGTGTTCTATAACAGTGGGTATCCTCTGTGATATATATCTGTCTCTCCACAAAATTTTGTTTAGATACCTGGACTGAGTATTTCTGATGCTATTTGACTTTCTGATGTTCATTAGGTCCATCTGTATTTGGTCGGAGAATGCTTTGTATGCCAGACAGAGGTCACCTCTTAGCACTCTGTAGGATATCGAGTATAGTGATAAGGCTTTGAGGAAGGTTTTGAGGTGATCCATGTAAGACCTATTGTTTAGCACTTGTATCCTTTTAGTAAAGCATCTCTATGTGCATACTAGTTTTTGCATGTGACTGGGCAAATACATGCCAAAGTGGGCATTATACAAAATGACTGACCTAATGAAGGTGTCGCAAAAGGGGATAATAACATCTCTATATCTAGTCACAATCAATTTGTTCATAAGCTGAGCAATATAGAAGGCTCATATGTTCATAGGTACATAGGTGTGTACTAGGCTAATGACCCTGGAGCCTATATAAGCGTAGCCCAAAAGATTCCCTGGCATTGTGCTTCCCGATGTTCGTTCCCAGTACCCCTATTGAGCAAGGCCACTGAAGTGATCCCTGGGGTGAACTTTCTATTGCCTATCCACTTGTCAAGATTTCTCTTGAAGAGGGCGAGTGAAGTGGTCTGCTTGACATGGATGGGAAGTTTGTTCCAGAGTATGGGGAGTCTCTGAGTTAGGAACCTGTCCCTCCAGCATGTTCTATTTATTGTGGTAATGAGGTTGAGGTCCCTGGAGTATGTGGCACAGAGGGATTGAGATTTCTTTAGATGTAGCATACCTAAAAGCTCTGGGTCAGACATGGCTTTATAGGTCAAGCAGAGATCGCTTCTAAACAAGCGATGTGAGACAGAATATAGCTGGAGTTTTTTTACTCTGTCCTTAGAGCATGTGTTTAAGGCCTAAGATCCTCTTAGTTAGGTATTGTGTGGCTTTTCCAGTTGTTTTAGGTATCTAGTGAGGTACATTCTAAATGGGACATTGTATTCTATAATAGGTCTGATGAGGGACAAGTAGAGGGGTTATGACTTCCTTTTTGGAGGAAAAACCTTTTGTAATGAGATGATCCATATAAAAAGACTTTCTGACCACAGTGGCAATGTGGCTATCAAAGGAGAGGTTGCTGTCAACCTGTGTCCCCAGATCTCTTATCACACCTTTGGTTTTTAGTGGACTACCGCTGATGTGGTAGTTCATGGATATTGAGTTTTTCCCAAAGGGAATGACAATGCACTTTTTGGCATTGAGCTTTAGGCCATGGTATGGGATAATGGCACCAAACACTATCTCAGTGAGGATTTTTTTGTAGAATGTCTACATCAGTTGGTGAATCAATAAGGCACCTAGTTTGCAATCATTGGCAAACTTAGTCAGCCATAGTCCATTCATATTGGCTTGAACTTCAGAGAAGTAGATGCCAAACAGGAGAGGGCCTAGGACTCATCCCTGTGGGACTCCACTTGTAACTGGCTGGCACTCAGATTTGGAGTCCGCTACTTTGACAGTGTGGGTTCTATCAGTGAGTCAGTTGGTAACCCATCTTATGGCATAGGGGATTATGCCTAGTTTAGTGAGTCTATATATGACTCCTGAGTGAGGGATGGTGTGAAAGACCTTGGCAAGATCGAGGTAGGCTGTGTGAACTACCTTGCCTTCATCCACAGCTTTGGTGACAGACTCAAAGAAGTCTATCAGGGTGAGCAGGCATTCCCTACCTTTCACAAACCCAAACTGCATGGGGTCAAGAGTCTGGAGATTCCCCGTGTCCCTATTTATAAGGTCTGTGACAGTGCATTCCATAATCCTGCATAGGATATAATCCATCTGTGTGCATCTTCCTCCACTCTTGTAAGTCACTCTATGTTCCTCCCTCTTCTTAAAATACATATTCACCACAGCCATGTCCATACGTTTTGCAAAATCCACTACCATCTGACCTTCTGCATTCCTCTCCTTAACACCATACCTACCCATCACCTCCTCATCCCCTCAGTTCCCTTCACCACTATGCCCATTGAAATCTGTCCCAGTCACCAATCTCTCACCCTTGGGTACACTCCGCACCACTCCATCGAACTTGTTCCAAAACTTTTCCTTCTCATCCATCACACACCAAACTTGCGGAGCATATGCACTAACAGCATTCATCATCACATCATCAATGCCCACATTCATAAACATCACTCTATCCAACACTCTTTCCACCTCCAAAATACTCTTGACATACTGCTCCTTCAGGATAACCCCTACCCCATTTCTCCTCCCATCCACATCATGGTAGAATAATTTGAACCCACCTCCGATACACCTGGCCTTGCTCCCCTTCCATCTGGTCTCTTGCATGCACACTATATCAACCTTCCTTCCCTTCATCATATCCGCTCGCTCTCTCCCCTTACCAGTGATACTGCCAACATTCAAAGTTCCTACCCTCACTCCTACCCTCCTAACTTTTCTCGTCTCCTCCTGCCTTTGGTCATGCCTTCCCCCTCTACTTCTCCTTCTCCTTCGGCCAACAGTAGACCAATTTTCACCACCACCCTGTTAGGCAAGAAGCTCTAATAACTTTTTTATAAGCAGAATAAAAATCAAACAGTATTTTTTATTGTGCTTTTCAATAAATTAATGTTTATTGCATGACTTTAAAAATCTAACAAAATTTGAGCCAGCTTGCAATAATGAAAAAAAGAAGACTTAAGGCAAGTAAGAACCTGTATTAACTTCTTCTGCAAACACAGTAGCAGCAGACAATCATTCCAGTTTCTTGCTTGCGTTGTCTTAAGTTATCATCACCATCATCATCATCATCATTATTATTATTATTTATACTGTTATTACTTCATAAATGACCACCCAGAATGTACCTGGGGGGGGCTGCTGCCCTTCAGTTGAGGACCACAATCCACAGAACTGCACTGGCATGTTCAACAATATAACAGCGATTAATTAGCAGTAAATAACAGTGAAAACCATAAACTGTCAGAAGTTGGAATGAAACAATGAAGTGTTACTTGTAAAACATAAAACAATGATTTTATTTCTTTATTACTAAACATGGAATGAAAGTGCTTATTTTTCTTTACAACTGAAACTTTGTTGTTTCATTCCAACATCCAATAATTTATCGTAAATAGTGCAAAATAACAGAGCCGGATCATGGTCAAATGGGGCTCCTAGGCTGGGTAATAGATCTGGGCCCCACCAGAGCAGCCCCTCCTGCAGCAGCCCCCTCCCCAGCCATTCAAATGTTCCATTACTTGGCTATTCCTCCCCATTTACCATGAACACTGTTCAAACCTGTCAGTGTGCATTACTTCTACAATGGTTACAGATATTGAAATAAAATAGCACAAACAATGATAGCAATTTGCTAAACAATAGTCTCACAATAAAAACAGACTTAGCATTAGATTCATCACCCAGAGACTCCCTACACTATGGAACAGAATCCCAGTCCATGTGAGGCAGAGCCCCTCACTGACTCTGTTCAAGAGAAATCTTGACGAGTGGATGGGAGATCGTAGGTTTACCCCGGGAATCATCTCTGTATCACTGCTGGACAGAGGCACAGCAAACTAATGGGTATAGTATTCTCATCCTAAGGGGTGGTGAAAGCCACACACACTCTGGCTAGGCTTATAAATGCCCTAGGGCAGATAGCCTAGTATGAAACTATGAACCTATGAACCTATGAGCAGTAAACTTCTCTGCTCTTGAAACTCACATTCAATAAAATGAAATGAAAACCCACATTCAAAGACAATGTATATAGCCAGTGGAGGAGTACGTTTACCTTTGGGCTATTTTCAAGGCATAGGTTCCATGCACACATTTTTAGAGCCATGCATGCATGTATGTGTTCTTTGATTCACCTTCCTTTTTTTTTTTTCTTATATCATAACAATTTTATACAAGTAATTAAAAATAGGTATTATTATAATATTCAACAAAACAACTAAAGTATTTACAGACATCCACTACAATCAGATCAATTAATTAAACTAAAATACCATGCTATTGAAATTAAAAATTTTTTAACAAATTTTGTAAATTATCCCATACAATAAAATAAGATGTGTTTCTGTTTGTTCTAGTCCTAATTGTGTTTATTTCCATATGGCACACTATATTCATAACATTTTTAAATTCATTGAACGAAGGAGGTGTATCTGAAATCCAATTTCTAGTTATTATTTTCCTAGCCACTGCTAGAATAGACCATAACAAGGGAAGCTTAACCTTTTTAACACTTTGAGGTACAGGTGTGTTGAATAATATAAGTGATTTAGAAATCATGAAATTATCTGTAAAAAGAGCCTGCAAAAATTCATTAATTGACTTCCAGTATTCTTTCAATTTTATACAGTCATAAAACATATGAGCCCAGTCAGCATTAATTTCTACATTACATCTATTACATAGATTATCTTTATTATTTATTTTATTCATCATCAAAGGTGTATAAAAAGATCTATGTAAAAATTTCCATGTATAAAGTCTCCAGACAATGGAAGACGTAGTTCTATAAGCAGATTCCAATATATATTGTTTATCTTGTTGATTTGGTGGGTCCCCATTAATAGAAGTGAAATAATTCCAGTATGAATCTACACTGTAAAAAGGTTCTTGTCTGATAACTTTATGTATGTATGAAAGTTTACCTTTATCAGAAACTTTATGTTGTAAATTTAATATCAAGTAATCAATCAGTGTTGGAATAGATTCTTTAACAGTTATAGACATTAAATCTATTTTATTAATGAGATGTTGTCTAAAGGTCTGAACCTCTAACCAGCAAGTTTCTCTTAGATCAAATTCTTGTTTTAAGAAATCTAGATTTTTAACTTTATTATCAGATATCAACTGATACCAGTACTTTAGATCATTATCTATAGCTAAATGAGTTCCTTCGAAGTAGATGACAAAAGCATACCCTGAGTATACATTATAGGAAATACAATAAAATTCCATTCCCTATACTTAGGGTGCATGAATATAAAGTTACGATAACTAATAATAATATTTAATGGGTAACAAACCATATGTTTAGGTGTAATAGGTGAAGTACAAAATTCCTTTAGTAACCATAACATGGAGTTATTTACAATCATATTTTTATGTGTTAAGGAGATTTTCATGACGTGTATACTAATTAGCTCCCAATAATCTTTCCATTTTGTGACATATGACTGATCTATTAATAAAGTAATAACTTTTACAATAGAAGAGATAGCATATAAATTAAAGTCTGGAAAAGAAATACCCCCTTGAGACCAGCTATTAGTATGTTTCTTTAATGCAATCCTAGGTCTATTAGGTGCCCATAAGAAATTTAACATTA